>NW_015655464.1:171241-192219 GCF_001515625.1 Sinocyclocheilus rhinocerous
CTTCAATAATATCCTCTGCTTCTCAATCAGGCTCAAACTGATAAGCGATATTAACGACGCCGTTGTTTACAATACAACCAGAGCACATGCTGCTGAGGTGAGGGGTGGGACGGTTAGACGTGTACTAGAGGCGGTTCAACCAATCACAACACACTGGGCTAGCTAACCAATCAGAGCCCATCGCCTATTTATACGGGCGGGGCTTCATAAAAGCAGGAAATGATCAGCGCGTTTCTCAGAGAGAGGGACAGAGCAGTGTGGTATAAAGGTAAATTATGAGAAAAATAATGCGTTCTTTTAAAAACGAAGCATTAACATGTTAGACTGCACCCCATAAACCCAATCAAGCCTAGAAGAAAAAAAAAAACTTTGAACCACCCCTTTAACTTGCTAGAGCAGCATAGAGCTGTCACTGAAACAAGTGTGGGTTTCTTTGAAAATTTGTGTGGCGTTTCAAATCTTTCTGAAGCTTAAACCATTAATCTATGATCTCTTCTTGCATTCTACTATAAATTGAATGTGTACCTATAGTAATTAGTTTATGAATGGTTGATGATCTGATTTTTCTTCATTTGTTTATAGATGCAGATCTTTGTCAAAACACTCACTGGTAAGACCATCACCCTTGAGGTTGAGCCAAGCGACACCATTGAGAACGTCAAGGCAAAGGTCCAGGACAAAGAAGGCATTCCCCCTGACCAGCAGAGGTTGATCTTTGCCGGCAAACAGCTGGAAGATGGCCGCACATTGTCTGACTACAACATCCAGAAAGAGTCCACCTTGCATCTTGTGCTGCGTCTCAGGGGAGGCATGCAGATCTTCGTCAAGACCTTGACAGGCAAGACCATCACCCTTGAGGTTGAGCCAAGCGACACCATTGAGAACGTCAAGGCAAAGGTCCAGGACAAAGAAGGCATTCCCCCTGACCAGCAGAGGTTGATCTTTGCCGGCAAACAGCTGGAAGATGGCCGCACACTGTCTGACTACAACATCCAGAAAGAGTCCACCTTGCATCTTGTGCTGCGTCTCAGGGGAGGCATGCAGATCTTCGTCAAGACCTTGACAGGCAAGACCATCACCCTTGAGGTTGAGCCAAGCGACACAATTGAGAACGTCAAGGCTAAGATCCAGGACAAAGAAGGCATTCCCCCTGACCAGCAGAGGTTGATCTTTGCCGGCAAACAGCTGGAAGATGGCCGCACATTGTCTGACTACAACATCCAGAAAGAGTCCACCTTGCATCTGGTGTTGCGTCTCAGGGGAGGTTCAGATATTTAAACTGACAATATCAGGGATGGACATTTGATTATTTCAGTATCCCCTGCTCATGCACTCACCACTTTTCTCCCCTCTTCTCTCCATACTTTATTACTGAATCCCAATACATTTTGCTATGTTTTTCCACCTGTTTGTTTTTGTTCAAAATGACAAAATAAAAGCATTGAAATGTAAGATTGTGATTTGTTTCCTTGTCTTCGTGTACAACTACTAATAAAAGATCTGGTAAAAATTAAAATGAATGAAATAGGACATTGGTTTATTCTCAAATAGAAAACAAAGCTCAGATTATGCTGTTAGATGCAAACGGGACCATGCAAGTTGTACTGATGTCAAATTTAATTAAATTAGAAGTGGCTGTCTCTAAGCCATCAATTTTTGGATCCTAGCACTTGGATACATTTTTAAGATGTCTTTTTAAAATTTTCAATTTAAAAGCTACATGGCAGTTGCCTAATTTGTTAATACTCCATATTTGGTTGGTAAGAACCTTGGGATGAAAATCTATTTCGGTGGAATCTGTGATGGCCTGTTCAGGTGCTGCTGCTATAAGTTTAAAAATGGTAAGAGGGTGCCACCAAGTGTCTGTTCTTGTAACGCGAATGAAATTCTAATGAAACTTTACATGAGACGTTAAGAAATTATTTGCCTTTGTTGGTCTAGTTACACTGGTCAGGCTGTACTATTTTTAGTGTTAGTTTATATAGCCTATACATTCGGGAACACCTAAAGCAATGATAAAAAAAAAAAATCTTAAAACGTGATACAAATAATTATAACCGTTTTAAATTTAAATCTGCCCAGCAATCGTTATAAAATATCTAAAAATAAATCCTAATCCTGTAACGACTGGAAAGGTCGTGGAAGTCTTGGAAATTCACTTATCAAAACGCGCGGCAGCCTGGACATAAGACTACTAGAACTGACTGCTTATTGTTCATTCATAATCCGTAATACCTACATGATCTAATGTTAATTCACTAATCTTAATTTTAAACGTAAAATGTATTAGTATCAATTGGAATTGACATAAACCTAGTTTAGTACATGATACCTGTATTAACTAATGCTAATAAAGTGGCCCTAATGAGAGTCTTGGCTTCACTTCACTTCACTTTACTTTATTGTGAAGTGTTCTCGCCATTAAAAATTACTCCGCTGAACAAATTACAGCTCTAGTCTCTGAGACGTTGCTTTTGTTTTGTCTTTAAAACAGCTTAATCCCTTATCTACTGCTCGCATCAGCAGTTGAATCAATGAAAGTAATATTGTCATAATAAATAAATATTTCCGGAACACAAGCAGAAATTTGAGAAATCAAAAGGCAAATTTTTTTGACAAAACATTTAGAGGGAAGAACCGGCTACACCACCGTCTGCGCAGAGCAGTTGACAGCTGCTTCGAGGCGGTCAGTTACACAGGAGCATGGCTCGGACCTGGGGTAACTTTTTCTTGTCTCTACTCGATTACAAGACCGAGAAATTTGTCATCGCTAAAAACAAAAAGGTCGGAGTTCTGTTCAGACTCTTTCAGCTGGGGTTGATTGGATATCTGATCGGGTAGGTGCCTTGTGCTTTCTCTATAATATCAAGACGTTGAGGTGAACGAGCGGGATCTGTCAGTAGGCTATTTAGAAGACTGAATCTTCAAAGTAACGTTACATATTATAAAAGGTCGTCAAGTGTTTGTTTATTTAAAAAATGGTTACTATGAATTTCAGCAAACCGAATGTAAGCCGACATGTAAAGCACCATGTCTCGAATGTTATTTATATCAAGGCAAAGACCTACAGCATTGCAGTGTCCCTGCACTGTTTGACCTGCTGGGGCTCGGTTTAAATTTAGCATGTAGTGAAAAAGACCTTTGTTTTGATTCAGATTTGTAATCTCCATTTAGACTATATATGTACCAGAACCATACAAAACCTTAATAATACAGTTTCTTAATTGTTTCACATGCTGTTTGAGATTCATACACCATGAAACCAAAAGCTGCTGAATGTAAGATGACCTGGATCACATGTGCTGTGGCCAAATGCTACACAAAAAAGCGCCAGCCTGATTTTATAATTGCCATTTAAAGCGGTTTAATACTTGCCCTTTACAAGAAATAACTGTTATAGAACTTAAATGTATCTATAGGTTATAACGTCCTTCAGGGTGTGTTGACCATACTGTATATAGGACATGTGACTTACAGCATTGCTCTCTATATCTCACGCACAGATCCTCTTCTTTATACTCTAAAATAACCAATAAAATGTCTTTTTATACTTTTCACATTGTAAGTTGTTTCTCACACTGTTTATTTTGCTTGTGCGTCTTCTTAAAGGTGGGTTTTTCTTTGGAAGAAAGGCTATCAGGAGACTGAGGAAGCCATCCAGAGTTCTGTGATCACTAAACTCAAGGGTGTAGATCTCACCAACAGCTCTCATTATGGTCTGCAGTTATGGGGTGCAGAGGACTATGTCATTCCCCCACAAGTAAACTCACGTCTTTCCTGTATATTTGGACGCAGTATATTTGAAAACCATCTGTTAACAACCTTTCTCAAAATCTCTGTTTTATTTATTGGATTATGGATATACCTACAGATAATGTCATGATATACACATCTTTTGCTAAGAATTTGAACTCTAATCATTTAATGTGTTAATTATGTTACACAATGGAACATCTGTTTTCAGTTATCACAATATTGGTAGTCCTCTAAATGAACAGCTGTTTTTTGGACATAATTTTGCTCTTACAGTTGGTGATTGATATAGGAATATTTATGTTAAGTTTTTCATGTTTATTTATTTATATTAATAAATAAATATTTATTTATAAACAGTTATTTATAATGTTTATTTCACCATTTATACTTTGGATTAGAATGTATTCTAATCAAACAGAAGCCACACTCAGTGCCCTAATGCTTTCTGCAAAACTGTCTTTGAGCTGTCTAATTTTAATTTTAAAAAGTCTATATATATATATTTTTTTTTAAGCTTTTAGACTTGGAAGCTCATTATTTTGGCCTTTGGAGGATAAAGATTTTTTTTTAGATGGATGAAGATTTCTTTCTGCTTTAATCAAATAAAGACTGAAAAGAACCAAACGCTTCTTGGTTCAGGTTTGGTGAAAAAACTGAAGTGAGAGAGTATCACATTAGACAGAATATGTCAGGGTTCTGATCAATTAATTTGCTGTTGAAAATGTATTTCACAAGAATATGTCTTTATTTCTTTTGAACAAACAGGGGGAGAGAATCTTCTTTATTGTGACAAATTACGTAGTGACACCCAACCAAAGGCTGGGTTACTGCCCTGAGGTAAGAGACAGGTTGTTGTTATTTTATTTTTATTCCCAACAAAAATTACGCAACCAAAGACATAAGTCATTTGTTGGAAAGAGTAGTACTGTCTCTCAATTAGAGCGCTGTTTTCTCTCTGAACGTCTCTGTACATTTTAACCACTGAGTTTGTTGTATGTGTTTGGTTCTTCTACTTATTTCAGAGTCCTAAAGTACCAGATGGTTTATGTAATTATGACAATGAATGTGTGGAAGGGGAAACTGTCATAGCAGGCCATGGTAAGCACAAAACCTAAATGAAATACCAAGCCTTTTGTTCCCTTATAACTGCACACCTGAAGTTATTTAAAAGGAAAACCTCTGTGAAAGTGCAAGATTCTTGTTAAAAAAAAAAGTTGTTACATTGTGTTAAACTATGACCCACTGGCATGTTTAAATTCCTGAGCCTTAAAGGGACTATACATTTTATTGTTGTTTATTCAGGAGTGAAGGCAGGCCGCTGTATAAACGACACAGGAACGTGTGAGATTCATGCCTGGTGCCCTGTTGAGCATGGCCAGACAACATCGTAAGAAAACTGTTTTGTACCAATTCCTTTCAATTCATGTTCAGTTGCAGTACATCCACCTCACTTTATTTACAATATCATTCGCTCTTCATGCCTATATACAACTATTTGAAGGGGGAAAAAAACATGTTGGTGTTGTACCTTTAATGTTTCAAATGTTGCAACAGGGAGCCCTTGCTGTCAAATGCAGAAAACTTCACAATCTATGTAAAGAATTTCATCAAGTTTCCAAAATTTGCCTTCTCCAAGTAAGTCAGTGTGTTTATTTTATGTATTGGAGCCTATAGAACAAATGTTCTCACTTTTCTAAAACTAAAGTATGTTCAGACATATATGTGACCCTGGACCACAAAACCAGTCTTAAGTCGCTGGGGTATATTTGTAGCAATAGCCCAAAATACATTGTATGGGTCAAAATTATAGATTTTTCTTTTATGCCAAAAATCATTAGGATATTAAGTAAAGATCATGTTCCATGAAGATATTTTGTAAATTTCCTACCATAAATATATCAAAACGTAATTTTTGATTAGTAATATGCATTGCTAAGGACTTCATTTGGACAACTTTAAAGGCGATTTTCTCAATATTTCGATTTTTTTGCACCCTCAGATTCCAGATTTTCAAATAGTTGCATCTCTACCAAATATCGTCCTATCCTAACACACCATACATCAATGGAAAGCTTATTTATTCAGCTTTCAGATTATGTATAAATCTCAATTTTGAAAAATTGACACTTAAGACTGGTTTTGGAGTACAGGGTCACATATGCAATGGGCTGTGACTTGTTTCAAATGCATTTAGTGACCTAATAAGTGATTGAAGCTTGTAATATGTTTATTGTTTATACCCATCACTTCATGATAGAACTGAACTAACCTGCAGTAGTCTTATTTAAGCTTTTCAACTAGGTTTTCTACAGCTTAATATTTTGCATGTTATTTACTTTGCAAAGCACCAGGGTTTTAGGTGGAGCAACTATAAAATGCATAAAACCTCCTCACCCCCACAGGATGCTGCTGCTAAAACCTTTCCTCATAAAATCTGTAGATCATATCTAGCAATTCTAGCTTGTGTGATATGGACACCAGCTGACTTAGTATCTAGTATCATACACATGTGACTTTAGTTCCCCCCCCCAACCCCGTCTTTCTTGTTTGGATGTTTTTCATGCTGCATTTGAACTGGTTTGTTTCTGTGTCAGCACAGGATGTTCTGTTGTCATTTCAAACTCCTGCAGAATAATAAAGTTCATAGGCCACTCACAAGTGCATAGACAGGATAATTTCCGTGGCTTAAATACAGTGTCTGGCAAGCTGTTATTTAAAAAGCCAGTACAATCCTTTTAAATGAGCACACTAACAAATCTAAACTGAGCACTACCATGCTGTAATTGCTTTTTTATTTCTCTCAGAAATAGATTAATTCACTCGCCAAGTCATTACAAAGCAACATACCAAAAAAACAAATGCTAAACATATGCTATATACAAAGTTTAGAGATCAATCTCTAAATCTACCGTCATGTAGGGGTGTGAAAGAGCAGACTTGCTTGCACATAATGAAGCGTGGATACTTGGATACTGATGGCACAGCACAACACACCACAAGCTGCTCTGAATATCTGACGCTTACTCATCTCTATTTATACCAGCACAGCACTGAGACTTACAGTCTTGATGTCCAGTGCCTTGCCTGTTTCACTGACAGTTGTTCCTTTGTCCTTACTGGCATGATCTTTGCAAAGTCATCACATTGTAGATTAAGCAAATGCTATGAGCTGTTTCAGATACTCCTCCTACTTTTCTTTCCCTCACTTGAAGATCGAACGTCCTGCCTACCACCAACAGCACATATCTGAAGACGTGCAGATATGACAAGGACCATCATCCCTATTGTCCCATCTTTCTTGTGGGAGATGTGATTAACTGGACTGGATACAGTTTCCAGGATTTGGCAACAAAGGCAAGTGCTTCAAATGACATGACAAGTTAAAACAAAGTCTCCACCATTGTAAACGCACTGGTAGTTGACGTCCAAGCTACAGCTCAACGTATAAGCAAAGAGAGATTTCTTGTCCACATTGAGACAGGGATCTTTTTTAGTGTATGATTTGGGGATTCTTTTAAAAAAGATGCTCATGCAAAAAATAATAAAAGGCTGATCCAGGCACCCCAAAAAGTATTTGGACACTTATAAGTGTGTGAATGTCTTATGTGTCTGCATATAATTCAAAAATAACAAAATATCATACAAATTGACATTAATTTAAAAAAAAAAGGAAAACAAGTTTGCACTGTATGCCATTATTTTTTAGCAAAAGACTCAAAAGACACTGATTTTTAAAAAATAATTTTAAAAAGCCTTTATAAGACTTGGAACAATGAGATTGGAACAATTAACTCCCAAAACTGCAGAGGACTATCATGACGCCCTATATTTGATGCAGAGAGTAATTTTATTAACTGATATCATTGTTTTCCTTTCTTTCTATATACACACACAGGGTGGTTCAATTGGAGTTGGAATCGAGTGGAATTGTGATTTGGATAAAGATGAATCTCAATGTAACCCTGAATATAGCTTCACACGCTTAGATTCCTCTAAAAATTCACAGAACTCTGTCACTTCGGGTTACAACTTCAGGTATTGCTCTGATTTATCGATTTTAGTTCATATAACAAAATATATAACAAAAGTATTTGATTTCAGCTGTTTTTTTTTAAAACTTTGCTAAGCACACATGCTTTCTTCAAAACTCCATCCACTAAAACATGCCAGCAAACCTGAATGTGCAAAATGACTCATTGACTACGTTTACATGGACATCAGTAATCTAATTATTTACCTTATTCTAAATAAGCCAATATTATGATTATGGTGTTTACATGAGTTGCTTTTAGAATATTCCTTTCATGTTCCCGTTTTACATGTTATAGTACATAGTTTGATTAATGGCACACGTCATTACGTCTTCGCGATGATGCCATGTAGTTTTGGGTGTTTCATTTTTAATTTTATGAAAGCTTCAAGTGCAGTTAATTATTTGTAGGTGCATACAGACGACAGCGGTGTTGAAGCTCTTTTATTTGCCGTCAAACGGTTGACCACTGCCGTGTGTGTATCCTGTCGCAAAATGCGGCGAAATGTCCTACACGACGGTAATAATGTGATTAAAGGGGTCATACTGCACTTCAGTAATGCGACTAAAATAGGAATACTCCACGTCTTAATTCGATTTCTGTTTACTTCGATTATGACTTTAGCCGGATTAAGGTAATCTCAAAAATCAGAGTATTGTCTTAATCGTATTAAAATCGGAGTATTGTTGTCCATGTAAACGTACTCATTGACAGAGAGCATTTCTGAGTGGCTAGTTTTCCATAATCGCATTTTATGTGCAGTATTACACCAAAATTGCTTAAACCTTTACTTTTTTTTTTAAGCATTTAGTTCTGATTGAAATAGTATCATTACATTGGCTGACATGTTTCTCTCTTTATCAAGATTTGCTCGATACTACAATGATGCAGCAGGTCAACCCTATCGGATTCTATTTAAAGTGTATGGCATTCGGTTTGATATATTAGTTAATGGAAAGGTAAGAGATAATACACACTTTATTGAGAATTCTTAGAGATTCCTATCATTACAGTCATGGTGAAATAGTAAAAATATGGTGTTTATCTGTTTTCTAGGCTGGGAGATTCAGTATCATTCCTACAGTGATCAATATTGGCTCTGGACTTGCTTTAATGGGTGCTGTGAGTATATAAGCTAATTACAGGTGTCACTAATAGTTGAAGTATAAAACGCACAAAACAAAATCTTTCCGAGACTTGTGTGATTGGTGTTGATCTCATTCCACAGGGGGTTTTTGTCTGTGACATGATTCTGCTCTACATGATGAGCAAAAGCTCCTTCTACCGAGAGACAAAATTTGAGGCAGTCACAAAGTAAGTGGCTATTGTGTCGTCGACTTCTTAAAAAAGTTTACTTGGAAGATTAGAAAGATGCAGTGGATCGTTATTTTCATGGTTTCTATGAATACTATTTGCACCCACAGAAAGAAATCTGGAAAGCACAGAGAGAGAAAGCATGTAAGACATCACGGTCATCATCGCCAAGATGGGCGACACAAGAGAGAGGAGAAACAGGCAACAGAGATGCAGCCATTGACATCAGTGTCATGTCAGCCCAATAACAACCCAGAGAGACAGATCCAGCCCACAGGCTCAGCACTCAAAACCCACAGTCCTGAGAGAAAGCCACAGGGCACAGTGTCATTCAGGACTCAGCACGCTACAGAAAAGCAGAAAAACATTTCACCTGTTTCCACCCTGAGAACACCACGCAACCAATAGAGGATTTTTTGATGCTGAATCCCATTGGATTTACTGTGGATGTATGAAAGGTATTATAGCGGGTCTATGCTCAGTCATACCAAAGAGGAATACTGCCAGCGATGTAGTGCTCTCCTAGCGTTTTGAATAGCAATGGATTTTTGATTTTTTTTTTTTTACAAAGGATTTGCAATAAGATAACTAAATTATTTATTATAAATTTGGCCTGACACCAAAACATTGTCAAACCAAGGTTGAATAAATGTTAAAATATTTTACGAAAAATGCTTGGGTCACTGCATTCCTTTCATTTTGAATAAATGTGAAAACAAAAAAAAAACAAAAAAATTTAAATGATCTACACTACCATTCAACAGTTTGGGGTCAGTAAGTTTTTTATTTTTTAATTGTTCAGCAAGAATGCATTAAATTGATCAGGTAGAAACATTTAGAATGTTACAAAAGAACTCTATTTCAAATGAATGCGGTTCTTTTGAATTTTGTAAATGTATAATGTGGACAGACTATTTTCAACATTAATAAGAAATATTTCTTGAGCACTAAATCAGCATAGTATGATTTCTGAAGGATCATGTGACACTGACGAATGGAGTAATGGCTGCTGAAAATATGGCGTAGCTATCACAGGAGTAAATTACATTTTAAAATATATAAATAAAAAATATATTTTAATTGTAATATCTCAAAATATTACTGTTTTTACTGTATTTTTGCTAAAATAAATGCAGCCTTGGTCAGTATTTCAGTAACATTAAAAAACTACCAATTCCAAACATTTGCACGGAACTGTAAATATCTATACTGGAATGCTTGCAATAACTGGACTACAAATTGATTCTTTAGAAAACTTGTAGTTTTCACTACTGAGAGCGACACAATTGTGGGGTTTAAGCACTGAGGACACATAAATATGACTGTACCTGTTCACAGTCTGAATTTAAAAAATCATCAAGCAGATTATTTGATTCAAATGACACTACAGAAATTCAAGAGTTATAATTCGTAAAACACCCTGGAGCTTGAGCACTTACATACTGAACACCACACTAACAATAGGCAGACTATTCACATGCAGTATACAATAAAATATTAAAAATTTCAGGTGATAAAGGATGAGTAGCCTACTATAAATAACTATCATTTAACACCATGTACTTTAAGAAACCACACAATTTAATCCATGAGGTTAATGATTTATTTTCATCAAAATATCTGAAATAAAACTGATTGATGCCTGGAGTTCACAGAGAAAGCATATCTGTTGGGCTGCTCTACTAAATCCAAACCCAGCCCTGCCCTGGAATAAGCATTAGGAAAATATTAAATTACAAGAGGAAAGAATATGACAACACACCATTTTTAAATATCTAAATTTCAGTGCAATTAGTACTGAGAAAATATGTTACGTTTTATTGGCTAAACACAAGTAAGCTCACGGACAAAATCAATCAGCACTCTGCCCGGAGGCATCTTCTCTAGCATCACACTGTTGTACATCTACACGGCTGCTGTACTGTCCGAGTCCCTTTAGTACACATGCACCATTCCGTAGAGGAAAGTCCAGAACAGCACGTAAGTGAAGAGGCCGCCCACCAAGCCTCCGGTGAAGAGCAGACGTCGAGATTTGAAGCACTTGCTCCATCGGCGACCGGCTTTGAGAATCAGGAGCAAGGACAGCAGAAAAGAAGCAAGGAAATAAAACACGAAGCCGTAGAGTCCCGTTAGGCCGAGGACGCCCGCTGTGGCGCCGGAGAGAGCGGACACGGACGTGCGGCAGTAGTCGAGCACAGCGTTGTTTCCTCTGACGGCCACCTCGCCGATGAACTGCGGTCCCTCGCGTTTAGTTGCTACCGTGGCCATGTTGTGATGTTAAAAACACGCTGAGAGACAAAGCAGAAGAGATGTGAAACACAGATCATCACATGAAGCCGGCTGAAACATCATACATTACTGACGTTAATGCCCTCCTCCACTTACCGTTAGGATCAAGACAATGATAAACACAAATCAAACTTCTGCCTCCGTGATTCAAGAAAGCATCGTTTACATTAAACACCCAAACATCACAAGCTACGTGTTTAAGTCTATATTTCTATGAGGAATGTATTAATTAGAAAAATACAGCGTGTGTCATTCTCGGTCAGCCATTTTCTCGCTAAGCATTATGGGACTTTTAATGAAACTCGAATTCTATTTTTTTTATTTAATCTTCATGACCAACTTGTACTTAATTTCATATAATAATATATATATTAATACACATTTGTGTGTATAATTCTGAGCAACATTACATTTTTAATATTTGCTTATTCTATTTACCTTTCACTCACTCTACGGGATCGGCGAAGGCTCAAAAAACGGTGGTCGAAAGTAAGAATCATTTGCAAGAATCGGTTCTTTTCAAACTGTTCACTTCAAAGAACCGATTGAACTCAGTAGTGATTCTTTTGTGTCAGGGCGTAATATTATATCATTGCATGTTTGCTGACATTTCATGTAACTGCCCAAATATCAGCTTTTTGTTTGTTTGTTTGTTTTATATAATTATTCTGTATTATTATTGTTGGTTTTTATATTCTCTGAACTGTTAAATAATAACTGTTATTACTGAACTAAATACAACATATAATACTTTTTATTTTTCTTATTATTAAGTCTTATAAATAAGGGTGTTTATCAGCTTTCGGTTCGACCGAACCAAGCTAATTATTCAGTCCGATTCTTAAAGTCCCCCTGTAGTGAAAATCAAGTTTTTATGTTGTTTATTTGTCTATGTGGTGTTTTTAATATGTTTTTAGACAAACCATGTGCCAATCTATGAATCAACACCATTGTTGACTATTTTCTCCTTAAAGGCAGGGTATGTGATTTTTCAAAAACACTTTAGAAAACTGATTCGGGCCGAATCGCAAAACAAACTAGTAGCCAATCAGCAATAAGGGGCGTGTCTACTCGTGATGTGGAGGAGAGCGCGTTCAGTGCATGGGACGGACATTAGCCGAGCCGAGCGACAGAAAGATAGAGATGGCGGATAAAAAAACAAAAGAGGAAAACGTCTGCGGAACGATAAGGCAAGAAGTAGGACCCGTGTAAATATCGGATCAGCTTTCCAGCGCTGGAGAGAACTCAAGGAGCGGAGGCCTGCGATCGGACGCAGAGGTTGCTTTGTTTCTTCTCAATAGGTGAGTAACACCGTGTCTACAACAACTAAAGTCTGCCTACACTGGACGCGATAAAACGACCGTTGAAAACCATTTGAAATGTGTGTCAGCACGTCATAAATAGAACCCGGCAGCAGTTTTCTGTCAGGATTTGTTGCGCCGCGCCGCTCACGTCCATAGACACGGTGTAACATTGGTTTTGCTTTGTTTCACAGAACGAATCGTTGCCTGGGTTGCGTACGTATATGTGGGGCGGAGCTATCAAAATAGGGGCAAGACCCTTTTGGGGTAGGGCCGTGTTTGTTTTGGTGTTTTCAAATATCAACATTGGCTACCAGAAATCACCAGAAATAAATGATATTTATTAACAAAATCACAGCACAAGATAGGTGAGGAAGGAACACAGTCCAAACAATAGGGCAGCTTGGTAAGAGCACACAACTGGAGAACAGGTTGGTCAGAGTTAAGACAGTTCCAGACTTCGCAGCCACGGGGCAGCAGCTTAAGGAAGCAGAGGCTTGACACGTGTAGTCACAAGAAAAAACATTTAAATATGTAATTTTGATGATCATAGATAAGTTTAAAGGGATAAAATATTTGACTACAGGGGGACTTTAAATGAATCATTCAAAACAGTTTAACAGTGTGATCCGGTTCAACATATTCAAAAGATTCAAATCAAGAACGATTCGTTCATCGCTAACTCGAATCGTGGACAGCTAGAAACTCGGTATTATTTAGAGCAGTTTATTTTCGGTGCAGTTATATGACATATACTGCGCATATTTGCCTCCGACTGCACAAAAATAGTGCTTTCTTCAGAGATCATGGCGGCTTCACTCAGTTGTTCTGCTGGCTTTGTTCTCGGCATGGATCTGGGAACCACGTCAGTCAAAGTCGTGCTGCTGGACGCGCAGTCAAAGACAGTCACAGATAGTAGCAGTTTCCCTACAAACTCTGATATCAGCAGCACCTCAGACACACATGTAGGTAACAGCACTTTGATTAAAGCGGTGGCAGTCAAAAGATACACCATACTGAGAAATTATCCTCTCTCTCTCTCATTTTTTTTTAAAGTTATATTTACATTTTATAATTAATAATTAACTTTTAACAACTTACAAACCCCCTGCAGTTCCTTCACGAACATGTTTGGGAAACCCTAATGTTGATCAATTTTCTTTCTCTTTGAATGTTTATATCAATATGGAACAAGATTATCCTATTTAAATCAATGTGTTAAACGAGTTAGGTTAAAAGTAATCTAAAAGTAATCAGATTATATTATCTGAACCAACAACATGCCTGTTAGATCCTGTACCCACTAAATTACTGAAAGAGTTGTTACCTGTAGCAGAAGAACCGCTTCTCAATATTATTAACTCGTCGTTGTCTTTAGGTGACGTCCCAAAACCATTCAAGCTGGCGGTTATTAAGCCTCTTATTAAGAAACCACAACTAGATCCTAGTGAACTAGCAGATTACAGACCCATTTCAAATCTTCCATTTTTGCTTCAGTTTTAAATTCAGACTGTGCATAATGCAGCCTCATTCAAAGCACATTTACTGAACTCTTTCAGTACAGTAACAATGTTTCTCAGGTCTATTAAATATAACTCCACCCCATATAATTGCTGTTAATAGTGTTCATCGTCTGTTTGATTACGTCTTTAATTGATTTTTCTGTACATTTCTGCCATATGTACATTGACTGACAGTCACCACTGATAAGCTACCACTAAATATTGTAGAAACTTAATTTGCTGTAAAGTTGCTTTGCAATGGTTTGTATCGTGAAAAGCGCTGTACAAATAAACTTGAATTGAATTGAATTGAATAAATGTGCAATGTAATAAATTACGTTACTAATTACAATTTTCATAATGTAATAACAGACTTTGTAAGTAATCTACCCAGTATATGTGTGGCACTTTTTGTGAGTGTTGTTTAATGTGCTTTTTGAAACACACTTTTAATTTATTGTTGATAATAGGCAAAAGAGCAGGATCCTGCACTAATAATCGCCGCTCTGGACCAATGCATGGATGCTTTACCTAAAGACAAGCTGAAAAAAGTCAAGTGCATTGGAGTATGTGGACAAATGCATGGCATTGTGTTGTGGAAATCTAAATCAGGTTAACATTGAACAACTACTGAAAGCATGTTTGATGCTTCTTGCATTGTGGTGTGGCACTGTGGTGAAGGCACTCATCTTTAATCATGAATAAATAATTGGGATGGTATCAATAATTATACTCTCATCCATCTCTCTGTTAGGCTGTGAATGGCTGAGTGAAGATGAAATCATTAGATTAATTCCTAAAGACGTCAGTCAGCTGATCACCTGGCAGGATGGGCGCTGCAGGGCTGACTTCCTGTTTTCCTTCCCCAAACCAGATTGGTTTACAAGTGACAGGGAGCGTGTAACTGCAACAGAGCAGTCCGTTAAAGACGCAATTGTATGATGTGATAGTATGTCTCAAAACTTGCCTACTCTTCTACTACATACTCAAAAGTGTGTACTTTTTCTTCATCAACGGAGTACATACTTTAAGGGCATAGTATAAGTAGAAAAATTGGGACACAGCATAAATGTGCTCATCGCAATCACATAACATCTCCACCGGGAGGTTAAACTAGTAAACACAAACTGACCTCAGGATGAGTATATACTGATTGTTGTTTGTAGCTGAGCTGATATAACTACAACAGTCTGACTGTGGGTCACTGATATTTAGAAAACATAACATGCAGTTTGCAAAGCTAAAAAAGAGGCATCTAATCCACACTATACCTGCATCTCCTTTGTCAGTCATGCAGGAGTAGACACTACAGGAAGTCTCCCAGCGCCGCCCCGACCGCTGTGTGAGCAGGGATGCCGTACCACTCAGAGGAAGTGTGACCAGCCACAGCTCCGGACTCCACCACGACAGGCAAGAGCTGCACAGGGAAACCTGCATCCTTCAGACTGGAGGACATATGATCACACAGTCTGTTCATGCTAACACAGTAATTCATTTCAACACAGAGAAACTGTAATAATATTAAACATCATAGATTATTTAGAATTCCCATGTCAAGACTAAAGGCCCGTTCACACCAAAGATGATAACTATTGATAACTACAGGGGTTGGACAAAATAATGTGAACACCCTCTATTTTAGGGGTTAATATAATTTGTGTAGGCTACAGTGAAAAAGCAAACATTGTGATTAATCTTTTTGTTGTCTATATTTTCTAGTTTGTAAATCAGTGTAGTACTAGTTGTTCAGCAGTGTCTAGTATATGCTGTGCGTGAAATGGGTGACATGTCGGACTTCATGGGATCCTGTTTAGCAGGAGTGTCTGAAGAACTTAATGGCCCAGTTGTTGGGTGTTTTAAGAACAACAGTCTTTATGACCGAGTACACAAAGCATGGCAAGACTTTATCAGTGAAGAAGAATAGTGGGCAAAAAACAAAAGTGAATGACTGGGTCCATCAAACACTAAGAAGGATTATTGCAGCAAAGTGACAGCAAACCTCAATATTCACCTTAAGCACCCTGTTTCCACAAAAAAACAGATCATAGAGAACTTTACAAAGCCAACATCCATGAAAGAGCTGCAATTGCTAAAACTTTATTCACAGACACTAATGCTAAAATACAAAAAAGTTTGTGTCATAGTCATGAAACCTAGACAACTGGAGCACCAAAATGAACTTCAACATCTACCCAGGCACCTCAATCACCTGACGTGAAGATTATCAAACCACTGTGGGCAGATTTAGAGAGATACGTGAAAAGCAGATTCTCTCCTTTAACATCTCTAAATCAGCTGGCAGATGTTCTGATAGACGACATTCAGCTGGAGACTATTCAGACATATACATCTATTCTAATAAGGTTGGAGTCTGTATTAAAGGCAAACGGTGGTGAAACACCTTAATAATAAAATATTGTCAATTTCCTAGTTGTTCACATTATTTTGTCCAACCCCTGTAGTTATCAATAGTTATCATCTTTGGTGTGAACGGGCCTTTAGTCTTGACATGGGAATTCTAAATAATCTATGATGTTTAATATTATTACAGTTTCTCTGTGTTGAAATGAATTACTGTGTTAGCATGAACAGACTGTGTGATCATATGTCCTCCAGTCTGAAGGATGCAGGTTTCCCTGTGCAGCTCTTGCCTGTCGTGGTGGAGTCCGGAGCTGTGGCTGGTCACACTTCTTCTGAGTGGTACGGCATCCCTGCTCACACAGCTGTCGGGGCGGCGCTGGGAGACTTCCTGTAGTGTCTACTCCTGCATGACTGACAAAGGAGATGCAGGTATAGTGTGGATTAGATGCCTCTTTTTTAGCTTTGCAAACTGCATGTTATGTTTTCTAAATATCAGTGACCCACAGTCAGACTGTTGTAGTTATATCAGCTCAGCTACAAACAACAATCAGTATATACTCATCCTGAGGTCAGTTTGTGTTTACTAGTTTAACCTCCCGGTGGAGATGTTATGTGATTGCGATGAGCACATTTATGCTGTGTCCCAATTTTTCTACTTATACTATGCCCTTAAAGTATGTACTCCGTTGATGAAGAAAAAGTACACACTTTTGAGTATGTAGTAGAAGAGTAGGCAAGTTTTGAGACATACTATCACATCATACAATTGCGTCTTTAACGGACTGCTCTGTTGCAGTTACACGCTCCCTGTCACTTGTAAACCGGCCTGTCAATCATCTTGTCACAGTTAACATCCTCCACATTTCATTTCATTTAACATCCTACCGTATCAGAGAGAGAAGTAGCACATTGATCTGGCAGCCGTGGGTCTTTATTAGGGTTGGGTACCGAAACCCGGTACCAATATGGCACTGATACCTATGTAACCGGTATGTACTAGAACCGAATCAGAACGCAGATTTCGGTGCCATGCCTGAGCGATCGATTGAAATATTTGTCCTCTGGTTCTCCGAAAGTAACGAGAGTGTCCATGTTGTTTTTACATTCTGACTTAAAAGCACAACTCGGGAAATGAGAGCATCCGAGGAGCGCGTGAATGCAGTAATTACACTTGCTCTGTCTGCAGCAGGTAGCCTTCCGTTAACTAAGCTAAACATGCTTAAATTATAATGCCTAAAGCTAAACTTCCCTTGTATTCACATTTTTAAACCTGTTGTCCAACAAAAGAGAACATTATAACCTTTTTACTCCACAACACCAGTCAAATGCTACCTTTTGTGATCTGATGAGGCTTCTTGTCACAGAATAAGGCATAAAATATGTTCTATAGGCTACTTTAAAAAGAATACATCGATTAGCAATGGATTATAAATATACTTAATTATTATGAAAATACCAGAGATGGCTTGAATAACACAGAACATCATGTGTTTATAGTGCTAATGGCCAATCCATCATTTTTTGGGGAATTTTTATTTTTTATTTTTTTATAAGTATTGGTTCAGGCACCGGAACCGTTTTAAAAGTATCGATTTGGCACCGGTATCGAAAAAAACCCAAACAATACCCAACCCTAGTCTTTATGCAGAGAACTCTGCTCATATGTTTTGCATAATAATGCATTTAAAAGTTAATGGCCAAACGGATGTTTATAAAAGTTCACAACATTGTTGTTGCAGATGAAATATAACACAGATAACCGGGTTAAATGTTGATTATTAGTAACTCAAACCCCTTTATATAATCATCTCTACTTAACCATCGGTCGCGCACATCTGCCAGTTTTTTAACGCTTTTTATTCATGTTTGTAGTTCAGAACCGAATTCTTCACCAAAGCGCAATGGATTGTGTAAAAAGAGGACTGTATGGTATTTTAAATTTGTAAACCTAATTAGTTTTCTTATTTTCTTGATTTTGTCTTTGTTCAGGCATAAAAATTTAACACATTTTGCTAAAGGTTTTATCCGCTATTTAAAGATGGTTTAGATTTAATATTTCAACACATTTCTACTTCACAGAAAAAAAAAATCTGTTTCCTGTACACAAATACATTTAGCTGTATTTCCTGATGCATTGTACATTGTAACTGTTTTCAGCTTTGAAAATAATAAGAAATGTTTCTTGAGCACCAAATCAGCATATTAGACTGATTTGAAGCTGATTTCTAATGCTGAAAATTCAGCTGTGTCTTCACAGGATTAAATTACATTTTAAAATATATTATAATTATCGCGATTAATCGTATCCAAAATAAAAGTTTTTGTTTACATAATATATGTGTGTGTACTGTGTATATTTATTATGTATATATAAATACACACACATGTATGTATATATTTAAGAAAAATATGCTACGTTTATATATTAAATATATTTATATATGATATAAATTATATTAATATAAATATATACATGTAAATATAGGTAAATATTTTCAAAATATATGCTGTATGTGTGTGTATTTATATATACATAATAAATATACACAATACACATATATTATGTAAATAAAAACTTATGTTTTATATATACATAATAAATATACACAATACACACACATATATTATGTAAACAAAAACGTATTTTGGATGCGATTAATCGCGATTAATAGTTTGACAGCACTAATTATAATAGAAAACGGTTCTTTTAAATCGCAAAAAAAATTCACAATATTACTTTTTTTAACTGTACATTTGATCAAATAAATAAAGCCTTGGTATTTATTTAAAACATGTCACCGACTCCAAACTTTTGAATGGTAGTGTACATAAGGCATATCATGCACAAATTAATTGTGACATATGTTAAATCACTAGTGCTGAATATGAGCACTTCAGCCCAGCTGACGTTTGGCATGCCTGCAGAGTTCAGCCCTCCAAATTCTCCAGACCCCCTCTCTCCTGTTGCTTATTTCCCATACTTCCACGGCTCCTACCTGGCAGTGGCCGCATCACTTAATGGAGGCAATGTCATGGCCATCTTTGTCAGAATGCTGGACTTGTGGATGAAAGAATTTGGTAAATCAACAATTGTTACATTTCTAAATTTATTATTGTTTAAAAATAAAGTGTGCCTTTTTATATTGTAGGGTAGGGTTGCACAATTAATACAATTTCTAATTGCGATTACAATTGTGGATGCAACAATTACTCAATCGTTCAAAGCGGCAATTAATTGTTCAAAGTCCACTTATGTTATTCTGCGTGCTTAAGATGTGTTTTTTTTTTCTACAGGTTATCTTAAGGGTTTTTCAATTATTTTAATTTTAGTTTTAGTATACCATTATAATACCATGCATATTTTTTACTTTTTTTATTATTTAAAGAAGAAACCAATGCAATGTGTAGTTGACATTTGAAGCTTAATACTATGGAAAAGCAATAAAAAAATTTCAGTTAGTGTTTTCAGCTTGTTTATTTTCATATAAAAATATGGCATGCAGTTGCTTCAAACAATGGTATAAACATCATTCATTGTAAATTGTGATAATCGTAATTAATAATCACAATTACAATTTCAAGGGAATAATCAACAATTGTGATTTTTGTCATAATCGTGCAGCCCTATTGTAGGGTGTTAATTTATGCTTTTAAATAGAAACACTAAAATAGTCTTCGTTTTTGGTCCTCAGGTGTATTCTCATCTTAATAATGTATTTATTGTTTTATGTTATAGGATTGGAAGTAAATGAGTCCACAATCTACTCCCAGCTGATCCAGTCTGCTCTGGCACAGCCTAACACTGACCTAACCGTGACCACAGTGCTGCTAGGAGAGCGGCATGACCCCACCTCCAGTGCCAGTGTCTCCCAAATCTCGCCCTCTAACCTCTCTCTGGGTCATGTGACTCGGGCTGTGTGCAGGGGCATTATTGAAAACATGGCCACTATGATGCCCCCTCAGAGCCTGCAGGCTGCTGGGGTGAGGTGTATTATTGGCAGTGGTAGCGCACTGTCATGTAACACAGTTCTGCAACAGGAAGTAGAGTGTTTCCATTTCCTGTAGTTTACGGAAAAGATGTTGACTCAGCAGTTGGAGTTGCCATGGTGTTTAATGACCAAACATAAGATACAACACTCAAAATCACGTCTCTGAGACATCTGACCTACCATGCTGGTATGGTAAGACCTACAACACTGGTGGGGCTGTATTAAAATGTATAAATAATCACACTTTGTAATTAAGTGTATTTAATTTAAAAATATTTTAAGGTTACACTTTATTTTAAGGTGTCCTTGTTACAGTGTAATTATACATTTAAGTACTGAGTAATATTAATTAACTACATGTACTTACTGTATGGCTAAGATTAGGGTTTGGCTTAGGGTTACTTGCATGTAATTATGCATAATTAATTGTTATTA
>NW_015655464.1:195753-199654 GCF_001515625.1 Sinocyclocheilus rhinocerous
TACACTTTATTTTAAGGTGTCCTTGTTACAGTGTAATTATACATTTAAGTACTGAGTAATATTAATTAACTACATGTACTTACTGTATGGCTAAGATTAGGGTTTGGCTTAGGGTTACTTGCATGTAATTATGCATAATTAATTGCTATTATAATAGTAAGTGCATGTAACATTTGTAACAAGGACACCTTAAAATAAAGTGTTACCTATATTAATATTGTATCATTCAGTTTATAAAATAATTTATTTTTATTTTTTATACTACATACTATATCATTAATGTAACTTTGATTTATTAGTACATTTTTGTTTTACTAAAACGGGTCAGATTTGTTTATCTATTGTTCAATTTACACACTCATTATATAATTATTGTCGTTGAGTGCAATACAAAACCATTGTGTTGTAAAATACAAAATATTTTTTACAAATATTTCTGAATTCCATTAAATGACTGAACAAAGCCTTGAAATTACAAAAAATTCTGTTTACATGTTCAGTGGCATTTCAAATGTTAATAAAACGTTGGAATATATCATCACATTTCATGTGGCTTTTCTGGTCATTCTTTTGTCATAATTGAGCTTATGCGGTATATTTCATGTGCTGCACATGACTATAACTGAAATTTCTGTAGGAGGTACAGATCAGCTTCATTTAGTTCACATAATGTATTCACCTACACCACCATGCATGGGGCAAAACCGCCTTACTCTGCCACAGTCCTCCAGTGTCATACAGGAAACTCTGCACGCTAAGAAAGTGAAATTGCTCAACAGAACCGTCTCAACAAACAAGTGTAGGTGACCTGAATGCTGCTCCAAACCAAACGTGCTGCTCAGAGGTACGATATTATATGCATTCCAGCACATGTATAATTGATCATTTGGATAGTTAAGATATGTAGTAGAATATAGTGTTGCTAGATGAAAATGAAGCATTTTAAGAAGGAGTTTGATTACTTTTAGTGCATTGTGAGCAGATGACAAATCAGCTACAAGGCGTGGACATGGCAGAACATACGTAACAACATACTCAAAAAATCAATACAACCCGCCTTTCTGTAAGGCTCTCAGCAACCTCAGAACATCTTGCCCTCTTCCTCTCTGAGACTGACACTGAGAGAGAGAGAGAGAGAGAGAGCAAGTTATCGTGCTAAAGGAATCAAGCTCATCAATACTGGATACTTCATCTAACGGATTAAAAAAACAGAAATTAATTGGTGAGTACAAATGTTTCATACTTTACTCTTAAGTTTACAGCAATTTTTAAATAAATTCAGATTTTGCTATTGTAGCAAATCACATTAAAACCTGTAAAGTTGTTTTTTGCTGCCAAATGCCTTAGGTTTATTTAATTTTTTAATGTTTTTGTGATCTACTTTAGTCCATATTTGTGCAGATCAGTTAACGTTTGTCTTTTTAAAACTGATAACATATGATAACAGTGAGATGATCTAAAGATGGTGTCTGCGTAATGTACAGTTTCTGCTGTAATGTTATCTGAACCCATTTACAGAGAGGCCATGTCATAATACTTTACTAAGTAAGACTATCCAGCATCTTCTAATTGCATATCAGGTCATCATCTAGCATAAAACAACATTAACTAATATAATTTGTCCATCAAATATCTGTTAGAGTCTTTAACAAGCTGTGCTGCCTCACCCATTGAGGAGTGCTTTCACATACAGACTGAATATGCTCAGTTCTGTTCCTGATTTAAATATATTTCTAGTATCCTTGACACCCTTTCTTTACTTTGATATGCACATTAAACATCAATCCTCGTTTTGACAAATCTGAATAATGTGCCATTTCTCAGAGGTCTATTTTATGGTTATCTATTGTTTATAGTCTGTGCCTAAAATGAGGAACAGTGACTGAATGCTCTTATGACTATATTACACAATTACATTTCCCTAATGATTTTAGGAATTTGAGTTCTTATTTAATGTGCTAGTAAAATTAGAATATGCTCAAATCATATATATGTAGCCAGTGAAACTAATTTTGCATTTCCTTTGATACTGTGACTTCCTGTCACAGAGTTTCCATCTGAATTATTTTTGTACCCTTCCTCTTTTAACTGGTTTTTGAAACAAAAAGGCACATTAAGATGATCCATTAGCTCTTATTCTCACAGCTCTAGCTGTTATTAGAACTATTTTATAAATGAAGTATAATTTGATTGGTCTCAGCAGAAAGAAGTCAGTTATGTTCACCAAGGCTGCATTTTGCATCAAAAATACAGTAAAAACACTAATATTGTGAATTATTATTACAATTTAAAATAACTGCTCTGTATATTTAAAAATGTGATTAATTCCTGTGATGGCCAAGCTAAATTTTCAGCAGCCATTTCTCCAGTCTTCAGTGTCACATGATCCTTCAGAAATCATTCCAATATGCTGATTTAAAACTCACTGTGCAAACTAAGAAAAGCATCTCTTTTGATCAATTTATTGTGCCCTTGCTGAATAAAATGTTAATTTCTTTGAGAAAAAAAAAACCTTACCCCAAACTTCTGAATGGTATAGTATACAAAGAATGCACAGAAGAGTACTGTGAATTCATGACAGATATTTATTAAATAATGAAAGAACTGTTTTTATAACTTCTTTAGATAAGTCCAATGGAAAGACAGCTCTGCTGAAAGCACTTTTAAATTTGAAGGAAGGTGAGAATGACACTATTGAACATCTGCTGGAAATTGCAGAGAAAACGGGAGATTTAAAAGATTTTGTCAATGCTGCCTACACAGACAGTTACTACAAAGGTCAGAGACAGCTTCACTTTACATAATGTTTTTATTAGTGTAATTATTATTATTAGATCTAGTTTTATATTAGCTAACATTAGTAATTTACTTTTTATAAATCAACAGAATATTGATCATATTTAACATGTCCAACCTATTCATTTTGCAATGTTATCGACTGATCTATTTGAGACAGGTCAGACAGCACTCCATGTTGCAATTGAACAGAGGATTGCAAAATTTGTACAGATGCTGGTTAAAAAAGGGGCTGATGTCCATGCTAAGGCCTGTGGGAAATTCTTTCAGCCCAATCAAGAAACATGCTTCTATTTTGGTAAGGATAAGGTAAAACTTTTGTAGGACTAATTTAAGGGTCATTCCGCGAAATCGCTGCCTTGTCAACTTGGAAAAATAAAAATATAAAATAAGTTTAATCAACATTTAAAAAAAATATCCATGAAATGAAGACAGCTTAAGAGGACAAGAAATTTAATTGTGCCATCTCAGGCTATGTAATTTCTTACTTTATGACTTATTGTGATATTTGTGTCATCCCTGTTACAGACACAAGCCTTACTATATACTATAGTTTTCATTAGAACTGTGTAATAGTTTTTACATATATGAGCAGTATTTTAGTCCCTTTTTTCACCTCTTTTCAGATGACCAAGAACATCCTAATTTTGGAGGGTGATTGCATGTCAATTAAGAAAAAAATATCTATTTTTACAAGAGAGATGTTAAAAAAAGGGCTTTGTCCAAAATACAATAAAGTTACAATGGAAAAACCTGGAAGGCCATATCAAATATCAAAATATCATACAATTAAAAAAAAATGAATGACAGCAACAGGATTGACGTCATAGCAGGACTGACCAGAGTAATGTCTCGGTTATGTATGTAACCCTCGTTCCATGAAGGAGGGAACGGAGACGTCACGTCGGCGACCGACGAATTGGAATTGGGATCTCGCTTCGAGAGACCAATCTACTTCGAGTGTAACTAAACGAGCCAATGCACATTGGCATGCAATTATTGCATCCAGCTGCTGCAGATCACAGCGTGAGCATAAAAAGGTAGCCGGTGCAATGCATACCAGGTTTTCGCTGAGGAGCCGAGCCGGTGACCCGGCCGCTCAGCG
>NW_015655464.1:206236-207559 GCF_001515625.1 Sinocyclocheilus rhinocerous
AGTGGAACTACTTGTCCCGAGCCCCGGCCTACACCAGATAGGGGCGCAGGCGGCTTGCACAGGGCACTGGAAGGGGCAGCACCATGGCGCTTTGGTAGGGATCCCAACTCATCGGGTAACCCTCGTTCCCTGAAGGAGGGAACGGAGACGTCACGTCGGTGACCGACGAATTGGGATCTCGCTTAGAGGGACCAATCTACTTCGAGTGTAAACTAAACGAGCCAATGCACATTGGCATGCAATTATTGCATCCAGCTGCTGCAGATCACAGCGTGAGCATAAAAAGGTAGCCGGTGCAATGCATACCAGGTTTTCGCTGAGGAGCCGAGCCGGTGACCCGGCCGCTCAGCGGTGGTACAGCAGCCGTGGCGACGGGACGTGACGTCTCCGTTCCCTCCTTCAGGGAACGAGGGTTACATACGTAACCGAGACGTTCCCTTTCAGTCGGTCACTCAGAGTCACGTCGGGGATCCCTACCAAAGCTCCATGGATGCTGCCCCTTCCAGTGTCCTGTGCGTGCTGCCTGCGCCCCTTTGTGGTGTAGGCCGGGGCTCACAACAAGAAGACCAGTCACTGTTGTCATAGCACTACCCACTCAGTGAGATTGGATAACACTGGGAAAATTTACCCGTTCCACTTGGAACAGGGTGCAGAAGCCCCATCCTTCCCGAAGGAGATTTCGGAAGCAAATACACATATGAACATCCGATTAGGTGCATATGGAAAATTGAGGTGATTGAACCCTCTTGGAATGGCAGAAGTCTGCCGGGGAAACACAGGCTCTGAGGCTATACGTGGACTTTACACATATGGGATCCACTTAGGCCTTACATATGGAACCCAGCCTTCTACCGGTTCTCGAGGATTAAACGAGTGAAGGCCTGGCGCCGGATGCTCCGCCACGTCTGGCTGCCGAGGGGACGGAGGAGCTCAACAGGGTCTACTATATGGACTCTCTGGAGTGGTTTTGCTACCCATTTGAGGTGAGAACACAGGAGGAACAGGAGGATACACGAAGGCTATAGGATCTAGCGAACGTGGGGGTCGCCCAGCCCTCAGCTCTACAAGTACTACAAGTATCGGCGCCACGAGTCAGCGCCCAGGGGGATGCAATACTCCTAATAGAGTGCTCGCAACCTGAGCGGGCAGGGCATACCCTGTGCCTGATAAGCCAAGGTGATGGCATCCACTATGCAGTGGGCCATCCTCTGCTTAGAGACGGCATTCCCCTTCTGCCGGCCTCCGTAACAGACAAAGAGCTGGTCTGAGGTCCTAAAGCTTTGTGTCCGGTCTACGTAGCACCTTAAGGCTCGAACGGGACAG
>NW_015655464.1:208273-209164 GCF_001515625.1 Sinocyclocheilus rhinocerous
CCACTTGGAACAGGAATGTTGCGGAAGCCCCATCCTTCCCGAAGGAGGTTTCGGAAGCACTTACACATATGGAAGATTAGAGGTGATTATAACCCTCTTGGGAATGGCAGAAGTCTGCCGGGAAAACACGGGCTCTGAGGCTATACCGTGGACTTTACACATATGAGATCCACTTAGGTCTCACATATGGAACCCAGCCTTCTACCGGTTCTCAAGAATTCATTGAGTGAAGGCCTGGCGCCGGACGTTCCGCCACATTTGGCTGCCGAGGGGACGGAGGAGCTCGAGAGGGTCTACAGTACGGACACTCTGGAGAAGTTTCAAGCAAGCCGACACTAAACCGGGGCCTCTCAGTGCCTCTACCCGTTTGAGGTGAGAACACAGGAGGATACCAGCTCCACACGAAGGCTATAGGATCTAGCGAACGTGGGGGTCGCCCAGCCCTCAGCTCTACAAGTATCTGTCAGCGAGGCGCCACGAGTCAGCGCCCAGGGGGATGCAATACTCCTAATAGAGTGCTCGCAACCTGAGCGGGCAGGGCATACCCTGTGCCTGATAAGCCAGGGTGATGGCATCCACAATCCAGTGGGCCATCCTCTGCTTAGAGACGGCCTTCCCCTTCTGCCGGCCTCCGTAACAGACAAAGAGCTGGTCTGAGGTCCTAAAGCTTTGTGTCTGGTCTACGTAGCATCTCAAGGCTTGGACGGGACAGGGCAAAGCTAGGTCTGGGTCTGCCTCCTCCGGGGGCAGCGCTTGCAGGCTCACCACCTGGTGAGAAGGCTCACTGAGGGAAACGCATACTTGCGCAGGTCAGGAAGTAGAACAACTGGCAGTGAGAGGTTTCTGGAGAGGCAAACAGGTCTACCTGAGCGGCTCCGAAACATCTCCAAA
>NW_015655464.1:210060-212070 GCF_001515625.1 Sinocyclocheilus rhinocerous
GTTCAAGACACGCAGATCCAAGATTGGCCGTAACCCACCACCTTTCTTGGGTACAATGAAGTAGGGCTGTAAAACCCCATACTCATTTCGGCTGGAGGGACCGGCTCTATCGCATCCTTCGCCAGTAGGACTGCGATCTCCGCACACAAGACAGGAGCATCGGCCGCCTTCACTGTCGTGAAGCGGATGCCACTGAACTTGGGGGGACGCTGGGCGAACTGAATCGCATAGCCGAGGCTGATGGCCCGCAGAAGCCAGCTAGACTGGCTGGGTAGCGCTAGCCAGGCACTCAGATACCGTGCAAGCGGAGTATGCAGGAGGATCGACACCGTGAGGCCAACAGCGGGTAAAAACAAAACAAAAGATTCTCCACCCGGCCCTCCTCCAGTCGCCTCCTCTGGGTCGCCCGTCTCAGGGCCGCTTGCTCTTCCGCTTGCCGCTAGGTTTGGCGAGGGCCTGGACGGGCTGCGCGGGGGTGGATGCAGGGGGCCGCCCTCGGCGACGAGCATGCTGGGCCGTTGCGGCCGGCGGGAGGGTGGAGGCAGCAGATGCCCGCCGGGGCAGGATGTGTCGAATCGCCTCAGTCTGCTTCTGTGCAGCTGAGAACTGCTGGGCAAAGCTCTCGACCACGTTGCCGAAGAGGCCGGTCTGGGACACAGGGGCATTAAGGAACCGAACCTTGTCGGCATCCCTCCTGTCGGCCAGACACAGCCAGAGATGGCACTCCTGGACCACAAGCATGGACATCGCACAACCCAGAGAGCCCGCGGTGACCTTCATCGCTCGGAGTGCGAGGTCAGTGGCGGTTCGGAGCTCTTTCAGAGCTTCCGGATCGTGACCACCCTCGTGCAGGTCCTTCAGTGCCTTGGCCTGGTGCACCTGCAGTAACGCCATAGCGTGTAAGGCGGAAGCAGCTTCCCCGCAAGCCATATAAGCACCGCCGGTCAGACAAGACGAATGCCTACAGGCCCGGGAAGGGAGCAACGGGTCTCCCCGCCAGGAGGAGGCGGTCTTAGGACACAACTGCATCGCTACCGACCGCTCCACCGGGGGGATCGCTGAATACCCCTTCGCTGCACCACCATCGAGGGTGGTGAGGGAGGAGGAGCTAGAAGGCCGGTTTCTGGCAGTAAAAGGTGCCGTCCACGAACTGGTAAGTTCCTCATGCACCTCCGGGAAGAAAGGCACCGGAGCGGGGCGCTGAGAACCAGCGCGACCTTGAGAACCAGCGCCACCTTGAGAAACCAATCATCCAACCTCGAGGGCTCGGGACGCGGTGGAGGATTCCACTCGAGCCCTACCCTTTCGGTGGCCCGGGAAAGCATAGCAGACATCTCTGGATCCGATTCAGGCATTGCCACCGTCCCGGAGAGCGGCAGCGCAGCCGAATCTTCCTCTCCAGAGAGCTCTCCCTCCGATGCAGCGATCGACATCCGGTCATCGGGAGGAGCCCCGAGGGATACCGCTGGTACGCACTTTAAAGAGGGCCCAGCGCATTCCTTCGGCGGCTCGGCTGGTTGCGGAGCGCTGGAGGAGTAGTGGGCCCCCGAGGGTTGGTTCCCTGAGGGGTTTGCCACCACTGTAACCCTCAGACCGCCCGTGCTACTGCCCGAAGTAGTACTCGCCTGGCGGCATCCAGAAACGCATGGGTGAAACAGCATCTTTAAAAAGACGATCTGTCGTCTTTACAAACCAGAAGCTTGCAAGAGCGCGTTGAACTCGTAGCTCACTGAAGACATTTGGATAGAGCAGAACGATGTTGTCACTTGGCTCCAAAGTGAAAAGCTGGTATGCATTGCACCGGCTGCCTTTTTATGCTCACGCTGTGATCAACGGCAGCTGGATGCAATAATTGTATGCCAATGTGCATTGGCTCGGTTTGTTTACATCGAAGTAGATTGGTCTCTCGAAGCAAGATCCCAATTCCAATTCGTACGTGACTCTGAGTGACCGACTGAAAGGGAACGCCTCGGTTACGTATGTAACCCTCGTTCCCTGAAGGAGGAAACG
>NW_015655464.1:212185-218076 GCF_001515625.1 Sinocyclocheilus rhinocerous
CACCCCCGTCGAGGGTGGTGAGGGAGGAGGAACCAGCAGGTCGGTTTCCGGCAGTAAAAGGTGCCGTCCATGACCTGGTGAGCTCCTCATGCACCTCCGGGAAGAAAGGCACCGGAGCGGGGCGCTGAGAACCAGCGCGACCTTGAGAACCAGCGCCACCTTGAGAAACCAATCATCCAACCTCGAGGGCTCGGGACGCGGTGGAGGTTTCCACTCGAGCCCTACCCTTTCGGTGGCCCGGGAAAGCATAGCAGACATCTCTGGATCCGATTCAGGCATTGCCACCGTCCCGGAGAGCGGCAGCGCAGCCGAATCTTCCTCTCCAGAGAGCTCTCCCTCCGATGCAGCGATCGACATCCGGTCATCGGGAGGAGCCCCGAGGGATACCGCTGGTACGCACTTTAAAGAGGGCCCAGCGCATTCCTTCGGCGGCTCGGCTGGTTGCGGAGCGCTGGAGGAGTAGTGGGCCCCCGAGGGTTGGTTCCCTGAGGGGTTTGCCACCACTGTAACCCTCAGACCGCCCGCGCTACTGCTGGAAGTAGTCCTCGTCTGGCCGCCGCCAGAACAAGCACTAGATCGCGGCAGAGGCAACGGAACTTCGCCCCCCTGGAGGTAGCGAAGCCTGGTCCGCAGCTCCGAGATGGTCATCTTCCCGCACTACCCCCTGTTGCAGCACAACAGGGGGTAGTGCAACCTGAAGTGCGCAACCCACTCGACACAGGAACGACCACCGCTGAAGCGCCGTCCGCCAACAACCAGAAGCTTGCAAGAGCGCGTTGAACTCGTAGCTCACTGAAGACATTTGGATAGAGCAGAACGATGTTGTCACTTGGCTCCAAAGTGAAAAGCTGGTATGCATTGCACCGGCTGCCTTTTTATGCTCACGCTGTGATCAACGGCAGCTGGATGCAATAATTGTATGCCAATGTGCATTGGCTCGTTTAGTTACACTCGAAGTAGATTGGTCTCTCGAAGCAAGATCCCAATTCCAATTCGTACGTGACTCTGAGTGACCGACTGAAAGGGAACAGGGTTGACAGGACCCACATTCTTTGGCATACACTGCACATATTTGTTTACTTAATATTGTAAAGTTTTACCTTTTTAAATTGCATTATATTGTTTTGCACTTACTTGGCATAGTTGTATTAGTGAAGCACATTATATTTCTAAGAGATCTAATATTTTAACGGTATTGTAATTAGATCATGCGTCCATCTGTTTGTCTTAAAATATACAGATCTGGTTCAACTATTAGGCAAGGAAGATGATCAGATCTTGGGCTGCATTCGAAATCGCATACTCTCTTGAGTAGGTACTTTTTTGAATAAGTAATTACTTCACAACTGCAAAAAGAGTATGTTCAATATAGTATGAATGTGTATAGTATGAATGTAATCTGGACGTACTACATTTGTCATGTTGTCATTGCAGTCACTTTACTGCTTGTTTGTAATTGACCTTTAAAAATGACCTTTAAAAATTTTTGCATTTTACACAGATAACCTTTAAAACAGTGTGGCTAAGGTGACACCTAATCTATGTCATCACTGTCATCCACATGTCAAAACATGTTACTCTGAAAACTAACAGGGCTGACAGCAACAGGTTTGAAGTTTTCGAGCTAATTTGCTAATTGCTAGCTAATAGGTCAAGGTCACAAAAGCACATGTTGTACATTTTGAAAGGATATTACTTGTAGATATTGATTATATTAAATTAAATAAATAATTGTTTAAATTTATACTTTGAAAATGGTAACAGTATTGACATTGCATGATGTCCCCGCCCACCCCCCTCAGTCAAACCTCATAAATCATCAAAAATAGAACATTATAGAAGAGTGAGAGACACTTGCTTGTGTTTTAACTGTTGGAATCCTGGTTGAGAGATAAATTCCTGGAAGTGATGTCACTGGAATGTACCATGATTTTACTTTTTTTTTTTTTTTTGGTGAGGGTAACAGGGCTGACATTAAATCAGGGAACACCAATAAAATGACTGATATTTTATACAAATAATGTATACTTATGCCAAAAACGTTGCTTAATAATGAGACTATACTTAGAACAAAATGCAAATGTGATTTTTGTATAATTTTCAATTTGCAAATTGCCCTTATCAGCAAAAATATAATTTAAATTATTTAAAATAATATTTAATTGATGTTAATTTGATATAATATTGATGAAAGAATACATAGCATTATGTTTTTTATTTGTTGTTATAGTAATTCTATTTCTTGATTATATTAAAAAGGCACTGATTTCGTGGTATGACCCATAGTTCTGATAACAATTTTTTTACAGTAGAAATGCTGCATTTTAAATGCATATCCTTTTCAAATTCTACTTAATGAATTGTTACTGACCCACATTTGTGGGTACCTAGGCTTATCTGTATCTTTTACAACTTTTTTGCACAGGTGAGCTGCCTTTGTCTCTGGCCGCTTGCACTAATCAGCCTGACATTGTTGACTTCCTTTTGGACAATCCATACCAGGCAGTGGATGTCAGGGAGAGGGACTCTCATGGAAACACGGTGCTTCACGCACTAGTATCCATAGCTGATAACAGTCCTGAAAACACAGAGTTCGTCATTGCCATGTATGACCACATCTTATTCAAAGCCGACCAACTTCACCCCAAGATCAAGCTGGAGGAAATCGAAAATAATGAAGGACTCACCCCACTCACATTAGCTGCCAAAACAGGAAAAGTTGTGGTAAACCTTCTTTTTTCTGGTGTCACTGATTGTTGAATGTCCAAGAATATGAATAATTTCATTATGTCTTGCAAAATGCCAGTATTTATTTGAAGGAGTGATTTGTTTGAAGCAGTGCGTATTTCTTTAAGTGTCAGTTCTGTATTCTGTTTTTGGATGTTCCTGATTTTGTGTAGATGTTTAGTCCTCATGTGATTTGAGATGGTATTTCCCTTCAGCGCATGGCATTAAATCAGACACCACACTGATTCATAGTCATGTAGTCTACACTCTACAGTGACAGTCTAACCTTATTTAACCTAAAATCACAGTTTAATGTATTTATTTATTGTATTGCTTTTGTTCTATATTTTAGTTGATGTTGTTGTTGGCTTGGCTGATTACTAAAATCAGTGCATTGCCAAAGACAAGTGACTAAATAGAACATATTTGACAGTAATTTGACAGATTTCATTCCTCATTTGTTAACTAGCTGTTAAAGCACATCGTGCAGCGGGAGTTTAAGGGGTGCAAACATCTGTCACGGAAGATCACGGAGTGGGCCTACGGTCCAGTGTGCTCGTCTCTGTATGACCTCGCCTCTCTCGACACCTATGAGAAGAACTCCGCGCTGGAGATAATCGTTTATGGCAGTGAGATTCCTGTGAGATGACATGCTGTTTACTTGATATTAATTAGTTATACAATCTAAAATGCATAATTAGAATTTACTACTTTAATGAAGCAAAATGTTTCATTTGTAAAGAAGCTACATGGATTTTGATAAATGCTGTTTATAGCATCATGCTTGGTTATTTCATCTGATTTCAGAATCGCCTCGAGATGCTCAATATTGAGCCATTTAACAGGCTGATTGAAGAGAAGTGGGAGAGATTCGCGAAACGGATGTTCTTGTTCAACTTTATTGTTTATGTTATCTACCTTTTCATCTTCACTGCAGTAGCTTTTCACCGCGAAGAAGGGAAGGACTTTAGCAACAACCAAGTAGGTATACATCCCAGAGGTGGCGACTACAAAAAGGGCGTGAGATGGACAGGGGTTTGGCTTTGCATCACATTTCATGCTATAGACATGAACATTTCTGTCTACATTGTCTTGGAGAAAATAAAACAAACTTCTCTGGGAAATATGCAAACTTGCAACTAATTCCAGTTCAGTGTCTGATTTAAACTATTCTTTGTGCATGCTTACTGTAAATGCTTCCCTATTTAATGCCATGTCTCATCCCTGCTTTTTTCTTTTCAGTCATTAAAGCCTCCATTTCGTTACAAAAATAATAGCAAAGGCTACCTGCTTCTGACAGGACACATCATAACAACCATTGGAGCACTTTACTTCCTAATTAGAGGGGTATGTATCTAATGCTGTTTGTTTAAAACAATTTCATATATAACTTTCTTTTTTATTACTTTTTTTTTTTTTTTACAGAAATTAATGAATTCCCCTTTCTTTTAAGTTAATAGATATGTTAAGAAAGCGTCCAGGATTTCAGTCCCTGCTCATAGACGGATACACCGATCAGCTTTTGTGAGTCCTTTGACTCTCTTGTTTTATTTGAGTATTAATCATTTCCTATTACAGATCAATTTGCTTGAAATTACATTCTTTGCCAATAATTCTTCTATATAGAACTTGTATACATTTTTTAAATCAATGTATATATATTCTCTATATGCACAAAGTTAAATTGCACTAGTCAAACTCATTTTTCCTACAGAAACAGTAATTATTAAGTGCCTACATGGTTCATTCCTGGTTTCTGTTGCATTAGTTTTCTGCAGGCCGTGCTCTTCCTGGCGTGTGCTCTACTGTACTTCTTTGGTCAGGATGAATATGTGGCCTGTCTAGTTCTGTGTCTTGCCTTGAGCTGGGTAAATCTACTCTACTTCTCCAGGGGGTCCAAAAATATGGGAATCTACAATGTCATGATACAAAAGGTGAGTGATAATTGTCTTTCTTATCCATCATCCTTTGCTCTGGCCTTCAGATTAGAGTATTAGTAAAGTATGGTTTGTGTAGCACTGTAGAAAGATGCTATGCAACACATTTAATGCCTCATTTTAGTGTACACCAGTCTTTACAGTTCAGGCTTTTTACTTCATGTGTGTACGACACGCTCTCACACTCTTTAATTATTGTCAGATGGTTCTTGGAGAAATTCGTCGATTCCTTGTTGTGTACATGGTCTTCCTCATTGGGTTCTCTGCAGGTATATTTGCATACATTCATGAATGTCCTTGACTCTTTTATTACAATTAATTTATTATTTATCACAGCACAACAAACATTTCCCAATTACACTACTGCTCAAAAGTATGGGGTCAGTAGGTTTTTAGATTTTTTAAAATAAATTTTATTCAGCAATATATATATATATATATATATATATATATACAGTATCTCACAGAAGTGAGTACACCCCTCACATTTTTGTAAATATTTTATTATATCTTTTCATGTGACAACACTGAAGAAATGACACTTTGCTACAATGTAAAGTAGTGAGTGTACAGCTTGTATAACAGTGTAAATTTGCAGTCCCCTCAAAATAACTCAACACACAGCCATTAATGTCTAAACCGCTGGCCACAAAAGTGAGTACACCCCTAAGTGAAAATGTCCAAATTGGGCCCAATTAGCCATTTTCTGTCATTTTCTATATAGTGTTGGGCAAGCTACTTGGAAAATGTAGTGAGCTAAGCTAACAGTTACTCATCATTAAATTAAGCTTCACTACACTAAAGCTACAGCAGCCCCGGGAAATGTAGCAAGCTAAGCTACAGCAACATGGCAAAATTTGTTTACTGCATCAAAGCTATTTTTTTAAAAATATTTTTTAACATCATACCAAGTCAATGCTCTCTCAGTGATCAATAAAACTGTCAGTCAAGCAGATTGACAGGCATAATAGTTCAGTTTAATTGTTTATTCAGCAACTGTTCCAAACCAATTTGGCAACAAAAACCAGTATCATGTACAGGGCCGGATTTACCTCATATTGTGACATATAGGCAAAATAAATTTTTGCTGTCAGCCGGAAACGTCCTATTGGTAGTTGGTATTGTGGCTTTATTGTAGGCTATACAGATACATTTATATAAATGGTAACACTTCACAATAAGGTTCATTGGTTAACATTAGTTAACTAGTGTAGTTAACATGAACTA
>NW_015655464.1:221320-226050 GCF_001515625.1 Sinocyclocheilus rhinocerous
ATAATACATGTATTGATGAAGGCTATGATAGACATTATACAGTATCTCACAGAAGTGAGTACACCCCTCACATTTTTGTAAATATTTTATATCTTTTCATGTGACAACACTGAAGAAATGACACTTTGCTACAATGTAAAGTAGTGAGTGTACAGCTTGTATAACAGTGTAAATTTGCAGTCCCCTCAAAATAACTCAACACACAGCCATTAATGTCTAAACCGCTGGCCACAAAAGTGAGTACACCCCTAAGTGAAAATGTCCAAATTGGGCCCAATTAGCCATTTTCTGTCATTTTCTATATAGTGTTGGGCAAGCTACTTGGAAAATGTAGTGAGCTAAGCTAACAGTTACTCATCATTAAATTAAGCTTCACTACACTAAAGCTACAGCAGCCCCGGGAAATGTAGCAAGCTAAGCTACAGCAACATGGCAAAATTTGTTTACTGCATCAAAGCTATTTTTTTTAAAATATTTTTTAACATCATACCAAGTCAATGCTCTCTCAGTGATCAATAAAACTGTCAGTCAAGCAGATTGACAGGCATAATAGTTCAGTTTAATTGTTTATTCAGCAACTGTTCCAAACCAATTTGGCAACAAAAACCAGTATCATGTACAGGGCCGGATTTACCTCATATTGTGACATATAGGCAAAATAAATTTTTGCTGTCAGCCGGAAACGTCCTATTGGTAGTTGGTATTGTGGCTTTATTGTAGGCTATACAGATACATTTATATAAATGGTAACACTTCACAATAAGGTTCATTGGTTAACATTAGTTAACTAGTGTAGTTAACATGAACTAAGAATGAACAATATATGTTACAGGGCGAACGAGACGTGAGACGTGCGGATCCATTTGCAAAGCTTTATTAGAAGACATGGTCAGAAACAGGCAGGGTTGAACACCAGCAAACAGATATGGCACAGGCAAGACACAAGAGTAATCCGTTAAACAGGCGTGGGTTGATCGATGGAGAATGTAATCCAAAGGGCTTAACAAGAAGGGTAATCTGAGGAACACGAGCAATAGTCCAGGCAAGGTGCAAACATAATTCAAAAGACAAGACGAAAGGGTAATCCAAAATACTCAGGCAAGAATCCGAACACGGGAAAGCAGGCAAGGCAAGACCATGACAATGACTAGGTAAACTAGAGCAGGCTCCGTAAAGTAGCTATCAGCTAGGGTAGCGAAATGCACTTACAATACTCCACAGCGAGAAAGAGGAAGTCCATGGCTTATGTAGAGTGTGTTTGATTGGTTACAGCTGTTGGTGTAATCGGTGCAATGGATGATGGGAAATGTAGTCCCGACCACCATGGCGGAGCAGACAGAGCAGAAGTCCACCATGGCCGAGCAGACGGAGCAGAAGACCACCAGGCTGGAGCAGAAGACCACCACGGCGGAGCAGACAAAACTGAAGACCACGGCAGGGACAGGGACCTAAGGAACACTGAGACACACGAAACAGACAGAGCATTTATGGCCCCAAGGGCTGAGGCAGGGAACACAGAAAGTTCATAAATAGTTTCCCTGATGATAACTGAACGGGCAGACAGTTCATAAACAGGCCCACTGACTGGAACTGGACAGGCTGAAAATTCACCCTCAGGCTTATTAGTTGAGACCGGAAAGACAGACAATTCAAAATCAGATTTGACTGCAGAATTTAAACCAACAGACAGTTCACAATGGGATGCATTGACTGACACTGGATTGGCAGACAGGCCAGTGATTGAAGCTGGACAGGCAGACAACTCACACTCAGATCCATTAATTGAAACTGGACAGACAGATGGTTCAAAATCAGACACAATAGTCGAAGCCAGATAAGCAGACAATTCAGAATAGGATGTATTGGCAGAGATAGGGTGAACAGATTGTTCAAAACCAAGAGTACTGACTGGAACTGAACTGACAAATAGCTCATGGACTGATACTGGGCAGGCAGACAGTACGACATCAGAATTGTCAGTTGGATCGGAACAGACAGGTGATTCAACATCAGGCTCATTGAGGGAAACGAGACTGGCAGATAATTCAGAAACAGATTCCTGGTTTGATTCTGTATAGACTGACAGTTCATAATCAGATTCATTGGCGGCCACTGGACTGATAGACATTTCATTGAGTAAAACTAAACCACCAGACAATTCACAGTAAGACTCATTCGTTAATACAGGACAGACAGATCAAAATCAAACTCATTGACTGAAACTGAATAGACAGACGGTTCACTGATGGTCTCTTTGGCAACGACAGGGTTAACAGGGCATACAGAAAGTTCATTTAAGGTTTCCATGGCAGTGACAGGCATGGATGAGAGTTCCTGAACGGCCCTTGTAGCTGCAGCAGAACAGTCAGGAAGTTCACAGGCAACATCCTCGGGTGTGACAGACAAGGCTGAGAGTTCAAAACCAGCTTCTTCGGCTGGGTTGAGACAGGGCAATAGTTCATAATTGGCCTCCATGGCTGGTTCAGGACTGGCAGAGAGTTCACAGACGGCCTCCATAGCCGTGACAGGACAGGCAGAGAGATCACAGACGGCCTCCATAGCTGTGACAGGACAGGCAGAGAGATCACAGACGGCCTCCATAGCTGTTACAGGACAGGCAGAGAGTTCATAAGTTGATACCACTGACACACATACATACATAGTACATAGTTCGGCAAAGGTTCCTTCGACCACGACATGACAGGCTGAGAGTGCATGGTTGGGCGCCACCACCGTACAAGGAGCTGAAGCAAGCACCACCGCATCAAGAGGTTCTGCATCATATGCCGCCACCTCCGGAGAAATCACAGTGGACGCCGCCACCTCGAGAGGTTCTGTGGTGGTGTACGCAGCCCAGACACACCATAAAGCGATCCCCATCATGGGAAGCGCTTCAGACAGGGGACTTAGTTCAGGAACAGGAGGGCTAGAGCGAGTGGGTTTGGGAATACCAGCTGCGACTGCTGACACTAGCGGTGGATCCTCCACGCTAGATACCAGTCGGAAGTACAGACGAACTGACCTCGGACTTCTGGGTGCAGCAGACAGGAAGTAACCGGACTCTGGATGATCAGCTGTGATGTGACGTGACTCTGGATGATCAGCTGTGATGTGACGTGACTCTGGATGATCAGCTGTGATGTGACGTGACTCTGGATGATCAGCTGTGAGGTGACATGACTCTGGATGAACAGCTGTGATGTGACATGATTCTGGATGATCAGCTGTGATGTCTGGATGAACAGCTGTGATGTGATGTGACTCTGGACGAATAGCTGAGACGTGACGTCACTCTGGACGAACAACTGAGACATGACGTGACTCTGGAAGATCAGCTGATACGTGACGTGACTCTGGAAGATCAGCTGAGATGTGACGAGACTGGAAGATCAGCTGAGACGTGACGAGGCTCTGGAAGATCAGCTGAGACGTGACGTGACTCTGGAAGATCAGCTGAGACGTGACGAGACTCTGGAAGATCAGCTGAGACGTGACGAGGCTTTGGAAGATCAGCTGAGACGTGACGAGGCTCTGGCAGATCAACTGAGACGTGACGAGACTCTGGAAGATCAGTTGAGACGTGACTGGACTCATGAGGAGCAGCTGTGACTTGACTTGACTCATGACGATCAACCGTGACCTGACTTGACTCATGAAGATTAGCTGTGACTTGACTTGACCCATGACGATCAACTGTGACTTGACTTGACTCATGAAGATCAACTGTGACTTGCCTTGATTCAGGATTGGCAGCTGTGACATAACGGGAAGAACTGGGACCCTCACGGATTAATTGTGTCTTTAAAGGTTCATTGATACCCTCACAAAAAAGTCTAACAGTACACAGTCCGGCAGATCTGAATAATGAGCGATGGCTAAATACTAGACACGAGTAATCCGTTAAACAGGCGTGGGTCGATCAATGGTGAATGTAATCCAGAGGGTTTAACAAGAGGGGCAATCCGAGGAACACGAGCAATAGTCCAGGCAAGGTGCAAACATAATCCAAAGACAAGACGAAAGGGTAATCCAAAATACTCAGGCAAGAATCCGAACACGGGAAAGCAGGCAAGGCAAGGCTATGACAATGACTTGACTAAGAAAACTAGAGCAGGCTCCGTAAAGTAGCTATCAGCTAAGGTAGCGATATGTGCTTACAATACTCCACAGCGAGAAAGAGGAAGTCCATGGCTTATGTAGAGTGTGTTTGATTGGTTACAGCTGTTGGTGTAATTAGTGCAATGGATGATGGGAAATGTAGTCCGGAGTGAAGTGCAACAATTAGTGTGGTGCAAGATTCCATAGTAATGAGCGGGTGATCTCTGGTGGTGAGCGAACGGAAGTGCATGGACAGGATTCATGACAATACTTCTGCAGCATTTATTAATGTTAACTTCAACATTTACTAATGCATTATTAAAATCAAAAGTTGTGTTTGTTAACATTATTTAATGCACTGTGAACAAACATAAACTACCAATGAACGACTGTATTTTCATTAACTAACATTAACAAAAATTAATACTGTAATAAATGTATTGTTCATTGTATGCTCATGATAGTTAATACATTAGCTAACATTAAATAATGAAATCTTATTGTATAGTGTTACCATATAAATGTATAGGCCTACAGATAGGCTACGTTTATTTGCGTTCGTTGCATGTGTCATTATATTATTAACATTTCACCAAAATCAAGTTCAAATACGAAGTTTTTGACCAGCAAAT
>NW_015655464.1:226659-227450 GCF_001515625.1 Sinocyclocheilus rhinocerous
GTTGCATGTGTCATTATATTATTAACATTTCACAAAAATCAAGTTCAAATACGAAGTTTCTGACCAGCGAATGCTTTTTCCAGACATTACCGCCACATCAAAGGCAGTGCATGCATCGCATTTAGGTTTTCATGAACTTGCAGGTTATACAGTTTTCTGTTACTATGTTGGTGCTCAGTTTTGTCTGTTATTTGGCAAAAATATCATATTATAAAAGATTCAGCTCTTCGCACAAGCTATTTGGCTGTGACTCGACAACAAATGCTGGACTAAGACACTCTTCTCCGCTCCTCAAATATAAAAAAACATTAGCCTTTATAAATATAGTGTTTCTTCAGTAAAGACAACGCTGTACTTATTCAATCAACAGTTCTTTTATTTACCTTCAGACTGCAAACAAGCTGAAATGCTCCAAACTGCGCACCGCACTTCATTCACGAGAGAGGCGGGAGGAATAATGAGGATATATTTCCAATTTGAGCTTGAGCTTCAGAATGCTTTGAAAAATGTAGCTTTTGTTGACGCTACCGCGCTACTTGATCAAAAACAGAGCTTCGCTACTGAAAAGCTATTTGATTCAGAAAACAGCGCTACCACCACGCTACTGAGAAATGTAGTTAAACTAGTAGCGTCACTACTTGTAGCGACGCTACTGCCCATTACTGCTGACGAGGCAGATGATCACCCTGTGGCGGATCAGGCAGGACTGCAATGAAGAGCACAGAGAGGTTAACAACAGCCTTTACGGCCGTAACAGGACAGGCAGACAGTTCAGCAACGGTCTGCTAGGC
>NW_015655464.1:228959-229204 GCF_001515625.1 Sinocyclocheilus rhinocerous
ATCAACAGTTCTTTTATTTACCTTCAGACTGCAAACAAGCAAGCTGAAACCAAACTGCGCACCGCACTTCATTCACGAGAGAGGCGGGAGGAATAATGAGGATATATTTCCAATTTGAGCTTGAGCTTCAGAATGCTTTGAAAAATGTAGCTTTTGTTGACGCTACCGCGCTACTTGATCAAAAACAGAGCTTCGCTACTGAAAAGCTATTTGATTCAAAAAACAGCGCTACCACCACGCTACTG
>NW_015655464.1:229524-231073 GCF_001515625.1 Sinocyclocheilus rhinocerous
AAAAACGTACCTGTTAGGGCCAGAACTCCTGCGCCCGGGGTAGAGATCAAGGCTTGGAATCAGGATAGATTCCTTTAAGGGAATATGACCAAGAGCCTAGAATCATACTAAGTCTTGGCCTGTCACACAGGGGCTACCGCTAGCTCTGCATGAGCTTGCTGAAGAAACTGTCTCAACAATCCCCTAGTAGCAACACCCTGTTAAAGTAGGTATCCAGAGGATACATAGGTGGAGTGGTGCCCAAGGTGGAACCGGGGCTTTAACCAACAGCATGAAGCTGCCGCGCGTAACTCTTACCATACATGGATTTTAGAAAGAACGCAAGGTACTAGCGTGCTAACTTACCACAGTGTGGATTTTAGAAAGTGTACAAAGACTTCACGTGCACACTTACCATAACAGATTTTAAAAAATACCGTTCTAAGGGGCCCTCGTGGCACTCTGAAGAGCAGCCCATAGATGGAAATGGTGCATCCCAAAACACTATGTTTGAGAAGTCATCAACTCGATCTAAGGTATAATGCTGGAGTGGCTAGCAGTAAATCTCTTGCTGAGGGAGCAAACACCCATCTCTCAATCGAGAGGGGGCTAGACCTACACCATGTTCCAATGCTGGAACAGCTATCAGTAATTTACTTAGCTGAGGGAGCAACACAACCAGTTCTCAATCGAGAGGGGGGCTCGACCTGCAGCATGTTCCAATGCTGGAACAGCTAGCAGTAATTTACTTAGCTGAGGGAGCAACACACCCAGTTCTCAATCGAGAGCTGGGCTCGACCTACAGCATGTTCCAATGCTGGAACGGCTAGCAGTAAGTTACCTAGCTGAGGGAGCACAACACCCAGCTCTCAACGAGAGGGGGCTCGACCTACAGCATGATCATTAGAATCAGAAGGGTAAGCGTAAATAAATCAGAAGGGTAAGCGTACTGCAAGCTAGCCAAAAACTCAGCACCATGCTCACAATAACCCTCAATGGTGAGGGGAGTGATGCTTCAAAAGTATGTCAACAGAGACACACTGGTTGAGTGGAGCCCAAGGTACCAGGGTCTAAGCCAACTCAGAGAAAGGGAATGAGGCTAATAACGCGTAACCCTTACCATACAGGATTTCAGAAAAGTGGGCAAAGTATAACGTGCACACTTACCACTATGTGGATTTTAGAAAGTGCGCAAAGTGCTCAGCGTGCCCACTTACCACTATGTGGATTTTAGAAAGTGCGCAAAGTGCTCAGCGTGCCCACTTACCACTATGTGGATTTTAGAAAGTGCGCAAAGTGCTCAGCGTGCCCACTTACCACTATGTGGATTTTAGAAAGTGCGCAAAGTGTTCAGCGTGCACACTTACCACCATGTGGATTTCAGAAAGTGCACAAAGCTTAGCGTGTGCACTTACCATAGCATGGATTTAAGAGCTTCCCAAGCATCTGTTCACAGATACCCGGAAGTACTGAGCCAAACAGGAGAGGCAAGCTCAAATACAACCCTCTAAGGCGAGGGGAGCACTGCCTGAGACAGCATTACACAAGAAGGTTCTCGCAAATGCCACCT
>NW_015655464.1:231896-260732 GCF_001515625.1 Sinocyclocheilus rhinocerous
GAGGTAATCACTGCAAGTCGAGAACCCGGTTTCTGAATCCAGCAGAGGGGGTGCTCACCGAGGACCTACCCTAGAAAAGGACAGAAACACACAGGTCCCGAAAAACACTGCAAAGAAAGTTCACAGATGGAATACACACAACCACCAGCGAATTAAATATATATTTTTATAAAAATGGATCGTACTCGCCCACCATGGTTCCCGCGCAAGAGCCCCGTTCAAGAAGCGACCCAAAGAAGCCTCTAGTCCGGACCATCAGCAAGGTGGTCACTATGAAGCCCTAGAACCAACCCAAACATCATAGGTCCAGCATAGGAGACTGTAATGCAGGAAGTTCCTACCTAACCTCGGTCAGGTGGAGAGATGGTGGTTATAGGGGAATTAGGAAGGGGAAGATATGGGCAGATGTAAGACACCTGAAGGAAATGAGTAGATACTCAAGTATCACTCTGATCCAGACAAAAGCGCTGACGCCTTGTCTGGATCACATCCCTTAGGTCTTGCCTACCACCCTTTGACCCACGATTCCTCCTACCCCTACCTGCAGGCGGGGGAGGAGCATGAGCCGCGACACTAGCCCTCTGTGCCCGTCTCTGATCCTCAGACCGAGATGGGCCAGGACCCCTGTGTTGTTCGGGCTCAGACCTGGGCCTTCGGGGGAGCACCGCCATCGTGTGCAATGAAGCGACAGCCGGACCTGCTGCTGCGTATGCCCTGCCATTCAAGCGAGATGTATCCTGAAGGGGCTTAGATGGTCAGGAGGGAGTCTTAAGAGAGGATGCCTTACCATAGAGAGATAGCTAGCCAGCGTCTCTTCTACGGGGGCATCTTCTCATAGCTGTTTTCGCGGATCGCCTCGATGTTGGCATAACTCGTATGCTGGAATCGATGGATGCGTGAGGAAAATGGCTTCTTCCATTCCTTCTCGATCTCTGTATGGAGATCAGGAAGAAAGGAAGGCTCACCTGAGCTGGAGGGTTACGGCCAGAAAGATAGCACTCATCATACGCAGGGCAGCAGGATTGGGAAGGTTCAGCTTCTTTGCCCTCCTCAGACATCTCCTGCTCTTCCTGGGTCGAACTCAGCAGAGCACTGGCCCCTGGATCAGACGACTTGCTAGTGCTCGCCATAATGAAGGAATAAAGATCGCTCTTACCACGGAAATACACACTTCAAACAAAATGGTCAGTGAAGACGAAGAAGAGGATGATGTGCTCTCCCGGCGCCTATTTATACTATAGTCGCACCGGTAGTGATGTCATGGGCTGTCGCCGGCCAACGTGTTGTTGATGTGTTTTTTTAAATGTATGCTTCAGACACGGGTCACGACGAGGCATCCCCCATAGCGACCCCTAGAGGACGCAGTTCGAAGTTCCCTTGAAAGGGAACTCAGCTTTGCCATCACAGCAATAAATTACATTTTTAAATATATTAACATAGAAATTATTACTTAAAAGTTATTTTAAATTGTCACAATATTTCACAGTATTAGTGTTTTGCTGTTTGACCAAATAAATGCAGCCTTGGTGAGCATAAGAGACTTCTTTCAGAAACATTAAGAAATCTTACCAATCCCAATTGTTTGAATGAGTGTGTGTTAATGATTTGTTTCTTACTCAACAGCCGTGGTAACTCTCCTTGATGAGGGATCTATTAGTGAACAATCTAGTTCTGAAGGACACTGTACGAAGCCCTCATTCAAGAGCATCTACTACACCACTCTGGAGTTGTTCAAATTTACGATTGGCATGGGAGATCTGGAGTTCACAGATCAGTATCAGTATATAGAGGTCTTCTATGTGCTGCTAATTCTGTATATAGTGATGACTTACATTTTGTTGCTGAACATGCTGATCGCTCTGATGAATCAAAGAGTGGAGGAGATGTCTGTAGAGAGCACCAGCATCTGGAAACTACAGGTGAAATCAAAGGCAAAGTTAAAGCTGTCTACACATTTCTGCAATAAACATACAATGTAAATCCTTTAAATGATTCAGTGGGCAAAATGGCTGTAATGGTTTGCCATTTTTGTTTGTTATTCATTGTTATTCACAGCGTGCAATCACCACCTTGGACATGGAGTGGATTCTTCCCCACTGTCTGAAGACAAGGCTGCGCTCCGGGGAAGAGAAGGATCTAGGCAGGGAGCAGGAGCCTGATCGACGCTGGTGTTTCAGGTGACCCTGCTGGCTTCCACCCGAAACCACAAGATCTAAAGTCTGCATTTGTCTCCTATTTAAAAATGGATGATTCATTTTGAAAAGAGGATATTAGCATGCAAACACAAACATTATACATAATAATGCACACTTACCCTGTATTGATCTGTGTTTACTGTCAAACACACTTAAGTGAAACCATGAGCAATAATTGAAGCATGGGTCCTCTTTCTTTCAGTGTGGAGGAAGTCAACTGGAACCAATGGAACAGAAACCTGGGTGTAGTTACCGAGGATCCTGGGAAATGCATGCCTGTACCTTCCCCAACTAAACTTCAGAGAGGTAGTCAGTGTTAAATGTGTGTGTGTGTGTTATTTTAATCTTACATCATATCATTTGTATTGGTTGCAGAGCCCAGCCGGCATGGACTCCTGCAAACGTTCAGTAAACGTTGGACACAGAGACCACAACGCAGAGATGTACAGGAGCTGAGTCCTCTAGCTGAGGCCTCTAGCTCCGTATAATGATGCCTTTATAATCTGTAATCTACTGCAATGTATTTTACAATTCCCTTTCAGTCCAACTGGTGTAGGAAAAATTACATATTAAAACTTACAAGTTAAAACTTGAAAAATAAATAAATAAATAAATAAATAAAGAGTTGAGACATATATTGGTGACGTAAAAATGTGCTAGATAATGAGAATGACCCTTTAATAATAATAATAATAATAATAATAATAATACCTTTTATTTATAGGCACCTTTCACGGCACTCAAGGACACCTTACAACAAAAGTCAATAAAATACAAAACAAAGACTAACAAATCAAACAATCAAATCACCTAAAAGCTATTCTAAACAAATAAGTTTTAATCTGAGTTTTGCTTGAATGCTGCGGCCGGCAGGCATAGCAAATTCCACCATTGTTGCTGCTAGGGTTGTGTGCGGAGTTATCAAAATAGGGACGAGGTCCTGTTGGGGTATGGGTGTGTTTGTTTTGGTGCTTTCAAATACAGAAATCGTTTAGTGCACCTTTAACTTAAAATTTTGAATAATCAATAAGTCAGCAACAGATGATCTTAGAGAATGTGAAGGAATGAATGGTTGAAGGAGGTCAGATAAATAAAGAGGAGCCAAATTATGAAGAGCTTTGTGTAACAAGATGCTGGAGTAATATAAAGCGCACGAAAAAGGAGGAGAATCCAAAAGTACTTTCTCGTCCACATGAAAACGGAAAAACGCGCTATGAAGCGCTGTCAAGAGCATGTCAAACCAACAGGTGGCAATATAACCCTAACCGTAAAGCCATGTTGGCTAAACACAGACTCACCTCGTGAAAACAAAGGAGATACCGGCACACGTCAAACAAATAAGATAACAGCACACACTCCGACATCACAAGCCAAAATCTCCGGTTTCACCGGCTACACGACAACACTGCAACCGGAGTTTCTGAAAATCTTCACCCTGGCAGGAGTTTTCAATAAGTTTCGGTTTCAGTGACCTGATACTGTGTTTGCGTGTGGACGAACAGCCAAACCGAATAGAAAAAGCTGTGGTTTTGAAAATACCGTGTTCGTGTGGACAGGGCCAAAACCAAAATGGAACTAAACAGAACCAACATGTAACACTTTGTAGGGGAGCAACAAAATTTTGTAATGAAGGCGATACCGTACAGGAAGCCAATGTAACTGAAAAACGTCTCCGGTTACTATCGTAACCTCGGTTCCCTGCGAGCGGGAACAAAACATTGCGGAGGTTTCTCTGCTATGAGAACTCCTTCCCTTCCAACCTTTCCTGAAGTCCTATTGGCTCACGCCAGTCCAATTGACTGGCCAATTGTCGCGAAGTATGCAAATCGCATTCAAATACTAACGAGCTCGAGAGGCAGTATAAAATGCGGTGCACGCGACAATTACGTCAGAATCTGATACTGAGCGCGCTTAGCTGGTCGAGCAGTAAACACGGCGATCTCTGCGATGTCTCGTTCCCGCTTTCAGGGAACCGAGGTTACGATAGTAACTGGAGACGTTCCCTTCCGAGCTTTCACGAGACATCGCGGATGTTTCTCTGCTATGGGAACGATATTCAATCCCACCATGAGAGAGGCTACGAGCAGCTTGAACAAGTTACACACTCAGCGAGATAGAACCCAGGTATACTAAAGGTATACTAAATTTGCATATCTGGCCAGTAATAACGTAAGCTGCACTGAGAACAGGGCAGAAGCAACAACAGTATAGAGGGGGGCTGCACAGAGATAACTGTGTTAAGCAGCATAACACATAACATGATGATGGTACACAAATCGAATTAGACATTGAATAACAGGAGCTGCACTGAGTACAGGGAAAACAACAACAACAATAGCATAGAGGGCTGCGCAGAGTAGTAACTGTGCAAGGCAGATAACACACACGAATATAGGTAGCATAACGTGAATCAAGCACTCACCGACAGCACTTGGGAAGCTAAGGACTGAATGTCCAGCTTGTAAAACCTGGCGAAGGTATTCTGAGAAGACCAGCCGGATGCAAAGCATATATCTTGAATCGACATACCTCTTGACCACGCCAAGGAGGAGGCAATAGCTTGGCTCGTATAAGCAGCCGTGATAACATCCACAATCCAGTGGGAAAGTCTCTGTTTTGACACAGCCCGGCCCTTCGTACAACCACCCCATAGCACACGAAAAGCTGGTCAGACTGCCGAAAGCTGGCCGAACGGTCAATGTAAGTCCTCAAAGCCCTGACGGGGCACACCGAAATCTGAGCGTCCGCATCACGCGAGGTCGATGACTCAGAAGACAGGGCAGAGAGCGAAACAGTTTGCGCTCTGAAGGGAGTAGATCGGGATTTAGGCACGTACCCGGTCTCGGCCGGAGAATGATGCTGCAGTCACCGGGTCCAAAGCGAATACAATCGCTGTCCACAGAAAACGCATGTAAATCCCCTATGCGCTTAGCCGAAGCGAGGGCAAAAAGGAGTGCAGTTTTGAGAGATCGAGTTTGAGTTCCTTCATAGCAACGGTTGCTAAAGGCTCGAATGATGGCTGTGAAAGAGCTCTTAACACCACCTCTAGGTCCCAGGGTGGGGCTGAAGGTGGATGCAGGGGATGCAATCTCCTCGCCCCTTAAGAAATCTCACCACTAGCACATGCCTACTGATCGATTACCTGCCCAGCGGGGAACGAAATGAGGCAATAGCGGCCACATAGACTTTCAGAGTTGACGGTAGAGATCCACTATCCAGCCTGTACTGTAGAAAACGCAGAACATCCAACACGAAGCAAGCAGCGGGGTCGATATGCATCACGGCACCATTTCACAGACACTCCCCATTTTAGGGCATACATATGTCCCAAGGAGGGTGCCGGCACCTCCGAGAGCGTGTCAAGCACACGAGAATGCAGGGCGCTCAGCTACTCTGATATCCCCAAAGCAGCCACACATGAAGGCTCCATAACTCCGGGTTCGGGTGCCACACCAAGCCACTCGCTTGAGACAGCAGATCCTTCCTGATAAGGATCGGCCAGGGCGGCATCACCAGCAGCTCTGTCAGGTCCGGGAACCAAGGCTGGTTCGGCCAGCTTGGGGCCACGTGTATCACCGAAGCCCCCTCCTCTCTGATCTTGCATAACACCAGTGGCAATATCTTGATCAGGGGAAACACGTACAGTCTGGCTGCTGGCCAAGGCGACATCAGAGCATCCCCTTCCAGCGGAAAGTGAGACAGAGAGAAGAACAGCGGGCAATGCGTATTATCGCTCATCGCAAACAAATCCACCTCCGCTCTTCCGTAGCAGGTCCAAATCATCCGAACTGACGGGTGCAACCTCCACTCTCCTTGAGGAATCCCTTTCCTCGAAAGCATGTCCGCCCCGCGGTTCAGGAGACCGGGGATGTGTGCTGCTCTGATGGAGATAAAGTGACGGTCCGCCCACCGCAGGAGATTCGCTGCCTGCTTGTACAGCGCCCTGGAGTGCACACCTCCTTGGTGATTTATGTACGAGACCAAAGATGTTGTTGATGCGAATCAGTACATGCCGCTGTTCCAGCTGCAGTCGAAAAACCTTTAGAGCTAAGAACACTGCTTCCAGCTCCAATCGGTTTATGTGTCACCGGCTCTGGGGTTCTGCCCACAGCCCCAAGGCCGGCATGCCCTCGCACACTGCTCCCCAGCCGCGAGTTGATGCGTCTGTCATGACCACAACGTGCAACGTCACCAAGCCCAGGGGAACCCCTCCGGCTGAAGAGATCTGGGTTGCGCCATGGCCTCAGAGCTTCGATGCAGCCGCGGGAGACCGCAATGCGCAAATTGCCCAAAGTCGCCGCCATCCAAGGGACTCGATATTTCAGCCATAACTGCAGCGGACGCATGTGTAGTAAACCTGATACAGCTGCCATTAGTCCCAGCAGTCTCTGAAATTTCTTCAAGTGAACAGAGTTGCCCAGTCTGAAATGGCGCAGGGAAGACAAAATGGCAAACACACCCCCAGATATGTTATAGACTGACTTGGGGCGAGAATGCTCTTCTGCATATTGACACATAGCCCTAGGGACTCCAAGTGACGAAGCAACATGTCTATATAGCCGACTAGCGTGTCCCGTGACTGAGCTAAAATCAGCCAATCATCCAGATAGTTGAGAATGCACATCCCGCTCACTCTGAGGGGGGAAAGTGCTGCATCCATGCACTTTGAGAAAGTGTGTGGGGCTAAAACCAGCCCAAACAGAATAACAGAGTACTGGTACGCCGTGCCCTCGAAAGCAAACCTAAGAAGGCGTCTGTGACGCGGTGCTATCTGAATGTGAAAGTACAAGTCCTTTAAATCCACAAACGCAAACCAGTCCCTGGGGTGAATTTGCGCCAGGATCTGTTTCAGCATTATCATCCTGAACGGACACTTGCAAAGCGCTCTGTTGATAGGCTTGAGATCTAGGATCGAGCGGAGTCCCCCATCTTTCTTGGGTACGATGAAATAGCGGCAGAAAAACCTGCTCTCCAGCTCGCTCGGAGGGACTCACTCTATCGCTCCTTTTTCGAGCAGGCTGCATACCTCTTGTCTCAGAACTGGGGCATTTCGAGGCAATGTTAGAGACTGCACCACGCCATTGAAACAGGGTGGTCTGTGTCTGAATTGAAGGGTATACCCACACTCTATCATACCGAGTATCCAGGGCGAGATTCCCGGAATAACTTCCCACGCGCTCAGGAACTGACATAGCGGCTTTAGCAGCTTGGTCGTTGGATGTGCCGGCAAGTGCTGCGTGGCTATAATTGGTGTGGGCGACGGCTCTGCACCGTTCTGAGGTGGGGCGAGCAGCGCCACATCGACTGAGTGAGGAGGGAAAAGCTCTCTTTGTGCGTATGTCTGCATTTTTATTGAACACATGTTTATCAAACACAAACAATTTTGGGACAGCTTGCGGCGCTTGGGGGCAGGGCTGCTCTCGCACTCCTCGCTCCTCTCCGGGCTGTCAGGACGACGGCTTGGCAGCTGGAGGCAGGAAGGAGTCGCGGCACGGGCTCCTCCGCTGGCCGTGGCGCCTCTTCCCCGGTCCCCACACCTTCCTCCACACATCCGCCTCCTGGCGAGGGGCAGCAGCAGTCATAGTAGCGGCTGCGGCCTGGTGTCCCTCCTCTGCGCTGGACCGTGCGCCGAAGAAGACCGGGATCTCGCAGTCTGCTGCTGGAAAGCACGCCTTGGGATCACGTAGCTCATTGCCTTGGCGCGAAGAGCTCAATGATGGACTCCACGGCATCACTGAAGAGGCCGGAGTGAGTCACCGGGGCATTAAGCAGAATTTTATGGTCCGCGTTCTTGAGGTCAGCTAGGTTCAACCATAGATGCCTCTGAAGTATGACCATAAAACCCATCACCTTACCGATTGCCTGAGCTGCGCGCTTCATGGCCATCAAAGTAAAGTATGTCGCCGCGCATAGGTCATTAACGGCATCCGGTGTGAGGGCTCCGCCCTCCGCAGGAGCTTCGCCTGAATCACCTGCAGCACAGCCATGGTATGCAGTGCTGACGCCGCCTCACCATCTACTGCGTAGGCCTTGTTAGCGAGCTGGGCGGTGGTCCTGCACTGCTTAGACGGGAGGCTGATGTCCGAGCCCAGGGTCTTCACAAGCTGTTCATGGACATCGGGGAAGAAGGGGACCGACGCCCTCGAATCAGCTTGCCGGCGAGAGGATCTAAAATACCAGGAGTCGAGTTTACTCTTGGCAGGCTCCTCCGGAGGGCTCATTTCACGATATGATTTTTTCAAACAAAATGAGATTTAAGACAAATTATAAATGAAAAGGTGTCCTTTTATTGCTTGGACAAAATGCTGCACATTTCTTTGTGAAATTGAAATATGTCAAATAACAAAACTAAACTGAAATTTTAAAACAAACCCCAAATCAAAAAATTAAAAAAAGACAAAAAGAAATCTCTTCATATAATCAAACTAAGGCTTTGTCTGTGCTCTTTCCATTCAAAATTAGAAGCAACCACTTCATTTGAATCACAATCCAAACAAAGATGCAGCATGAGTAGTTTTTTTAATCTAAATTAGATTGTATAATTTTAAACAAAAACTGAATGCTCTAACTTTAGTTTTGTGAAACTATACTACATAAAACATCTGCACGAAACAAACACAGCAGACTGGTTGAATGAGACGCAGATTCACTTTCTGACAGCAGGAGGCACTTCTGGAACAGCAGCAATACAGCATTTCCTTGGTTACTGCTGTAAACAAAGCAGCACTGCACTTATTAACACTACTATAAAAGTATTATACAGAGAAGAGATGAAAAGAAAATACTATCTAAACTTTAATGAAGACCGTCAGTTCCCCTCAGAGATACATTCATATAAATTCCCACCCTCAAATGTATAGCAATTCGTTTAACATCTCAACCGACTTGAATCGTCACATTTGTATCGATGTTCAACCGGCTCGCGGTGCATCGTTTCATCCATAGTTGTGTATCATCGTCGTGATAATTAAAATGAATAACATAAGTACGAAAAATATGACCAAGAGGTAAAATATGAAAAATAAAAGCGGACACAACACTGACCCCTGTGGAACACTGTGAGTAACTGAAATGGGCTCAGATTGAACATTCTTAATCTCTACAAACTGTTTTCTGTCATTTAAATAAGATGAAAACCAAAGAAGTTCATTATCAACTACCTCAATACAAGCCAATCAATCCAATAGTACTGAATGACTAATGGTGTCAAATGCAGCACTAATATCTAAAAGAATAAAAATAGAAAGACAGCCGGAATCAGCTGCAAGAAGATTGTTTGTAATTTTAATAAGAGCCGTTTCTATACTATGTTTAGATCTAAAGCCCGATTGAAAGTGCTCATAGATGTCATTACTTTGAAGATTTTTTTCTTTTTAAGAGTTATTTTTTTCTTTTGAAGAGTTGCTACTGTTCTTTCAAGAATTTTTGAAATAGAAGGAAGGTTGTAAATGGGCCAATAATTATTAAAATCTTTAGGATCCACCCCAATATGTTTAAGAATTGGAGTAATAGAAGCCATTTTAATTGATTGTACATTTTAATGATGAAGGAACAGCGGCAGTAGATAATGAAGAATTAATTTTAGCTGCAATAATTGGGGTAATTGAATGGATACAGAATTTAACTAAAACAGTGGGTAAAGCAGGGATAGGCAACGTTGGTCCTGGAGTGCCCCTGTCCTGCAGAGTTTAGCTCCAACCCTAATCAAGCACATCTGAACAAGCTAATCAATGTCTTCAATGTTGGAGCTAAACTCTGCAGGACAGCGGCACTCCAGGACCGACGTGGCCTATCCCTGGGGTAAAGGATCAAGTGAACGTGGAGGACTCAGACTTCATAATCAATTAAGTAATATAATCTTCTGAAGTTAGCTCAAAATTAGAAAAAATACTTACAGACCAACAGATTTGTTGAGTTGAGTTGAGAGAAGGAAACAGTATCAAAATGCTTCAACAGTTTGCAGACACCTGCACGCAAAACTGTGCAAAGTTTAAATGTTGGCTATAGACTTTTATTTCAGAATTTAGGCCTATGTTCTGAGTGATTATGAGTGATTGGTATTGTGATATATTTACATATTTAGCTCACTATTAATGGATAACAATGTAATTATTGAAAGCTCATCTTAAAAACACAATGAAGCAGATGATCAGCTGGACTGATTTTAGGGGCAAAACTGTTTGTGTATATCGCCCTCTTGTGGTTACGCGTGGTGCTGCTTGTGATGTGGCACAACGGAGACCTACATCTAACAAGCATCACAGGATGATGCAAATAAGGTCCAGACACTATAGCTGTGTCTCATTTAGAAGGCTGCGCCCTCCGGAGGTCGAATACTCTGGAGGTGGCATCCTCTGTAGGATGCATATACGAAGTGTCCTCAACCTAGAATTAAACGAGACGGCCTTCATAGGACAGGCGGAAAAGGAAACAGGAAGTATCACGTTGCTATGCCAACACATTTAGAGCATCGTTGCGCTCTCACACAACTTAAATGAAGGAAAATTATTTCTAAATTTGGAAAGTAATTTGAAAAAAAAAAAAATGCTTTTACTTGTTTTATTTTGTTCAATGTTTGAGGAGCTGCAGCGTAACAGACATCTGTTAGAGAAAAAAAAGGAGGAGGATATTAAAAACAAAGTTTATCCGTTTTTACCGAGGCGATTTAAGTTAAGTTGTAAACACCACATCTGCGCTTGTGTGTACATCTGCCGGCGCCGGCATTTTTCAAATTAACAACGGTTGTTTACGGCGACGCAAAGAATTGTGGGTTATCTGTAGCAGGGAAGGATACACCTCATGCATCCTCCGAATTCTCGTGAAAGAAGGTCGCATTCGGAGTGTCCTACTTGCTTTTCTGAAATGAGACAGCCTCGATGACGTATGCAGCCTTCGAATGCGACCTCCGGAGGGCGCAGCCTTCTAAATGAGACGAATCCACTGTGCCTAACACCAGTATACTTATTGCCACTATAATTGAATGTGTCCACTCATGTCATTCTTTACTTATTTTAATGGCCAGTAGCACACCATTCATTAAGGTTCAGTGATGGATGGGTCATGTCCTCCGGCTATTACTTCACTGCAGAGCTGAAATGCTGTGACCCCAGATTGCGAATGTCCTGCTGTGCTTTCATTTATATAGCCTAACTGAAATTGACATCCACACCAGATAGCGTAAATGCAGCGACCTGCCTGGTCTGCGTCACTTCCGATGCTGTATCCCTTTGATAAATAGAGCCATTGAATAAAACAAGCTGCAATCAGCGTAACTGAGACAGCCAGGGCCTCATTCGGAGTGGAAGCTGTTTTCCCTCTAAATGTTGACTTTCCAGTCCTGAATAAGAACTGTATTCTGTAACTGTATTCTTAGAAACTACTGAATGTTGTTTTACTCAATATAGTAACGTTTAATCGATGTATAAGCTTTGTAAAGTTGTTGTGAACTATTTATATTGTGAAGAGTGACATACAAATCGATTCTGAATAAAAGTCAATGGACTATGCAAAATTGTAAAGAAGAATTGTGTATTCTGGATGTTTAAATCCATGGCCAGAGTCAGATATACTGACTGCTACATTTTGTGGCTGTGTGAAATAATTAGTAGACTTGTGGATGAAAGAATCTCTAAATTTATTTAATTTTAAAACCAAGTGTGACCTTTTTATATTGTAGTGTGATCATTTTATCTTTTAAATAGAAACATTCCATTTCCTGTAGTCTACTGCAGAGCATTTTTCTCTGGTCCACGGAAAAGATGTCGACTCAGTTGTAGTTGCCATGGTGTTTAATGACCAAACATAAGATACAATACTCAAAATCACTTCTCTGATACCATAGATAGCTATGTAGGCTATAGGTAGATTCCCCATTTGACTGCGCCAAGCATGTAGAAGCGTCCGCCATCTTTAACTGTCAACTTGACGTCATTCACCATAATAATCAATGAATATTCGAAAATGCCACAATCCTGCACAGCTGATGGTTGTAAAAACCGCCGGGATTTAAATTCCCGAAGAAACGGGATAATCTTTCACAGGTGAGAATGTGTTGGTTTGTGTTTTTTAAATGTATTAACTCAATATTACAAGTTTTGAAACATTGGTAACTTATGTTACTGTTATGGTGAATGATGTCAATTTGACCCTTCGAATATGGCGGACGGCTTACGCCCGTTTCACAGTACACCGCACGCGTAAATAGGCGCCTAGTCTATTTTTGACGGACGCCGCGTCCAAACCGCACATACCGCTGCGCTTCTGATCCGAATTGGCACCGCGTGGAGGACGTAACAAAACCACTTCGGAGCCGTAACGCGCCGCAGACGTGTGCAGTGTAAATAAGGGGTAAGCAGCGCAGAAGCGGCGCGCGCCCATTGTGCTTTCACAATGGCAGCGTTTGTCGCGCAGCTGTCTGTCATGTGCTTTGATACGGGCAGCATGCTGTGATGCTGCTGTGTTCCCCTCTGTCACGTGCATATAACATGCTGTACATAGTTTACGTGATAAAAAGTAATCTTAAAGTTAATAAATGCCTATAGTTTTAATGATTTAAACAGGCCGTTGAAGTTTGGGCAATAACTCTGGCAGTGATGTGTTTATGTAGTTGACTCTGTGCTACTATAATATATATTGTTTTCTTTTTTGAATGTTGTAGATTTAAGTAGCAAATGAGAATCGCTAAATTTATTGAATATATTTTGAGACAAATGTCTTCTTAATGATTATCAGTTTGGTTTAAGATAATCATTTAGTGAACATTATTGATCAAAATAAGCAGAAAATAGCCAAGTACAAACTTTGCTAAAGTGATTGTTTTGAACAAGTATTAACTTAGACATTAGTATAAAAAAATATTTTAGCTAAAGTATTTATCAATACTGTGTGCCTTTTACCCCGTGATTGTGAAACACGAAACAGCTCACATGATTTTACAGCGAAATGTGTAATTTTTCATGTTAATCAGGTCAATTTTGATCAAGAAAAATGCACTGTGGCTTTAATTCAGGGTAAGCGGCGCAGCAAAAATAGACTCGGCGCCGAAACTATCGCGGCACTGCGTGCGGTGTGAACGCTCTAATCTGTTAACATGTGCGCCGAAAAAAATACGCACTGCTTAAGGCTGATTTATACTTCTGCGTCGGACCTACGCCGTAGCCTTTACGCCGTAGGCTATGCGTCAGTTTTCATTTATACTTCTGCGTCGTTGTCCGCGTCAACGTGCAGTACACATGCAAACCGCTAGTCAGCAGTGTTTGTTTTATTTTATATAAGAAGGTGTAACATTAAAATATATTAAAGTGCACATAAACACACACAAAACTCAAGTACATATGGAGGGAGGGGTTCTAGCAGACCAATCACAGCGCTTGCGGTCCGCGTAGAATTGACGCGCTGTTAGATTTTTGGAGAGGTGCACGTCAGGCCACTGCGTATGGGTGTGCGTCTATGCGTAAGCTACGGCGTAGGTCCGACGCAGAAGTATAAATCAGCCTTGTTTAAATTAAATAAATAAATAAATAAATTACCCCTGATTTACGTCTGCTTACGCGTGCGGTGTGAAACGGGCGTTACGTATAGCGGCCCATGGAAACAGTCGCTAATGAGGCATCTACGTGTACATATCTATGTCTGAGACATCTGACCTACCATGCTGGTATGGTATGACCTACAACGCTTGTAGGACTTTTTTCTGTATTGAAATGTATAAATAATCACACTTTGTAATTAAGTGTATTTAATTTAAAAAATATTTTAATACTGTATCATTCATATAAAAAATATTTTAATTTTTTTAACACAGGTCACATTTATCTATTGTTCATTATATTGTTATATATATCTATAGTTATATATTGCTCATTATATAACTATTGTTGTTGAGTGCAATACAAAACAATATGTATTTAAAATGTTCAGTGGCATTTCAAATGTTAATAAACAGTTGGAATATATCATCACATTTCAAGCGGTTTTTGTGGTCATTCTTTTGTTTTAATTGAGCTTATGCGGTATATTTCATGTGCTGCACATGTTTGTTAATTTCTGTTTGTTTCTAAAGAGGAAAAGGAGGTACAGACCAGCTTCACCTCAAAGGAGCAAATTCTTTACCAGGTGTGCACCAAGTTTCATTGTACATGTACAGTGACAATAAAGAACTTAATTAAGAATCGACTGCATGGTTTCATTTTGTTCATGTAATGTATTCACCTACACCACCATGCATGGGGCAAAACCGCCTTACTCTGCCACAGTCCTCCAGTGTCATACAGGAAACTCTGCACGCTAAGAAAGTGAAATTGCTCAACAGAACCGTCTCAACAAACAAGTGTAGGTGACCTGAATGCTGCTCCAAACCAAACGTGCTGCTCAGAGGTACGATATTATATGCATTCCAGCACATGTATAATTGATCATTTGGATAGTTAAGATATGTAGTAGAATATAGTGTTGCTAGATGAAAATGAAGCATTTTAAGAAGGAGTTTGATTACTTTTAGTGCATTGTGAGCAGATGACATAAATGAGCTACAAGGCGTGGACATGGCAAAACATACTCAAAAAATCAATACAACCCGCCTTTCTGTAAGGCTCTCAGCAACCTCAGAACATCTTGCCCTCTTCCTCTCTGAGACTGACACTGAGAGAGAGAGAGAGAGAGAGAGCAAGTTATCGTGCTAAAGGAATCAAGCTCATCAATACTGGATACTTCATCTAACGGATTAAAAAAACAGAAATTAATTGGTGAGTACAAATGTTTCATACTTTACTCTTAAGTTTACAGCAATTTTTAAATAAATTCAGATTTTGCTATTGTAGCAAATCACATTAAAACCTGTAAAGTTGTTTTTTGCTGCCAAATGCCTTAGGTTTATTTAATTTTTTATGTTTTTGTGATCTACTTTAGTCCATATTTGTGCAGATCAGTTAACGTTTGTCTTTTTAAAACTGATAACATATGATAACAGTGAGATGATCTAAAGATGGTGTCTGCGTAATGTACAGTTTCTGCTGTAATGTTATCTGAACCCATTTACAGAGAGGCCATGTCATAATACTTTACTAAGTAAGACTATCCAGCATCTTCTAATTGCATATCAGGTCATCATCTAGCATAAAACAACATTAACTAATATAATTTGTCCATCAAATATCTGTTAGAGTCTTTAACAAGCTGTGCTGCCTCACCCATTGAGGAGTGCTTTCACATACAGACTGAATATGCTCAGTTCTGTTCCTGATTTAAATATATTTCTAGTATCCTTGACACCCTTTCTTTACTTTGATATGCACATTAAACATCAATCCTCGTTTTGACAAATCTGAATAATGTGCCATTTCTCAGAGGTCTATTTTATGGTTATCTATTGTTTATAGTATGTGTATTATTAGTGAAACAAATTTAGCATTTTCTTTGATACTGTGACTTCCTGTCGCCTGAGTTTCCATCTGAATTGTTTTTGTCCCCTTCCTCTTTTGAACCAAAAAAGGCACATTAAGATGATCCATTAGCTCTTATTCTCACAGCTCTAGCTGTTATTAGAACTATTTTATAAATGAAGTATAATTTGATTGGTCTCAGCAGAAAGAACAATCACTGAAATAGCATCCAAGCGTAATTACTGATGCTAACTGGTATTAGAATGTCACATTGACTTATAAAAGCAAAATCTGTGGTCTTATCATCTTTAAAGAAACTGATTCATGTAAAAATGAGCTGTCTTTTAAACACAAAACCAGCTTTGTGAGAGATGCATGGTAAAATGTCACAAGACAGATCACATGTATGCTGAGAAACCCGGTCAAAACAGAGATGAGGGTTAGTAGCTTATTTCTATGGACATTTATCTATTTTGGCCAGTGTGTTGGACAGTGTAATGCAGTTTCTTAATGCAGGATTAATTTCCTCTCACTGCCATTTAGAGAATGTAATTCTATATGAAGTCATTTACAAAGAGGCTAAGTTATATTATTCTACAGTACAGAATATCCAGTGCATTAGTTCCTGCATTTAGTCAGAAATGCATTTACTCTGCCACAGTCCTCCAGTGTCATACAGGAAACTCTGCACGCTAAGAAAGTGAAATTGCTCAACAGAACCGTCTCAACAAACAAGTGTAGGTGACCTGAATGCTGCTCCAAACCAAACGTGCTGCTCAGAGGTACGATATTATATGCATTCCAGCACATGTATAATTGATCATTTGGATAGTTAAGATATGTAGTAGAATATAGTGTTGCTAGATGAGAATGAAGCATTTTAAGAAGGAGCTTGATGACTTCTAGTGCATTGTATATATGGATGATTATAAATGAACTACAACCAGGCGTGGACATGGCAAAACATACGTAACAACATACTCAAAAAATCAATACAACCCGCCTTTCTGTAAGGCTCTCAGCAACCTCAGAACATCTTGCCCTCTTCCTCTCTGAGACTGACACTGAGAGAGAGAGAGAGAGAGAGAGCAAGTTATCGTGCTAAAGGAATCAAGCTCATCAATACTGGATACTTCATCTAACGGATTAAAAAAACAGAAATTAATTGGTGAGTACAAATGTTTCATACTTTACTCTTAAGTTTACAGCAATATTTAAATAAATTCAGATTTTGCTATTGTAGCAAATCACATTAAAACCTGTAAAGTTGTTTTTTGCTGCCAAATGCCTTAGGTTTATTTAATTTTTTATGTTTTTGTGATCTACTTTAGTCCATATTTGTGCAGATCAGTTAACGTTTGTCTTTTTAAAACTGATAACATGTTTTCGCTCAACCCACAACATGCTGAGTAAGTGCTAAATCTCATAATGTAGTAAGTGAGATGATCTAAAGATGGTGTCTGCGTAATGTACAGTTTCTGCTGTAATGTTATCTGAACCCATTTACAGAGAGGCCATGTCATAATACTTTACTAAGTAAGACTATCCAGCATCTTCTAATTGCATATCAGGTCATCATCTAGCATAAAACAACATTAACTAATATAATTTGTCCATCAAATATCTGTTAGAGTCTTTAACAAGCTGTGCTGCCTCACCCATTGAGGAGTGCTTTCACATACAGACTGAATATGCTCAGTTCTGTTCCTGATTTAAATATATTTCTAGTATCCTTGACACCCTTTCTTTACTTTGATATGCACATTAAACATTAATCCTCGTTTTGACAAATCTGAATAAAGTTCCATGTCTCGGAGGTCTATTTTATGGTTATCTATTGTTTATAGTATGTGTATTATTAGTGAAACAAATTTAGCATTTTCTTTGATACTGTGACTTCCTGTCGCCTGAGTTTCCATCTGAATTGTTTTTGTCCCCTTCCTCTTTTGAACCAAAAAAGGCACATTAAGATGATCCATTAGCTCTTATTCTCACAGCTCTAGCTGTTATTAGAAAATTATCATAATCACCAAGGCTGCATTTATTTGATCAAAAAGACAGTATAAACACTAATATTGTAAATTATTATTACAGATTAAAATTACTGTTTTCTATTTTAATATATTTAAAAATTTAATTTATTCCTGTGATAGTAAAGCTGAATTTTCAGCAGCCATTACTCCAGTCTTCAGTGTCACATGATTCATCAGAAATTAGAAATATGTTGATTTGGTGCTCAAAAAAACATTTCTTATAATTATCATCAGTGTTGAAACAGTTGTGCTGTATAAATTTTTTTGTGGAAACAGTGATACTTTTTTCAGGATTTTTTTAATGATTAAAAAGTTCAAAAGCATTTATTTGAACTATAAATCTTTTATAACGTTATCATGTCTTTACTGTCACTTTTAATCAATTTAATGTGCACTTGCTGAATAAAAGTATTAATTTCTTAAAAAGAAAAAAAATCTGACTGACCCCAAACTTATAATGACTAATATTTATTAAATAATGAAAGAACTGTTTTTATAATTTCTTTAGATAAGTCCAATGGAAAGACAGCTCTGCTGAAAGCACTTTTAAATTTGAAGGAAGGTGAGAATGACACTATTGAACATCTGCTGGAAATTGCAGAGAAAACGGGAGATTTAAAAGATTTTGTCAATGCTGCCTACACAGACAGTTACTACAAAGGTCAGAGACAGCTTCATTTTACATAATGTTTTTATTAGTGTAATTATTATTAGATCTAGTTTTATATTAGCTAACATTAGTCATCTATTTTTTATAAATCAACAGAATATTGATCATATTTAACATATTTAACCAACCTATTCATTTTGCAATGTTATCGACTGATCTATTTGAGACAGGTCAGACAGCACTCCATGTTGCAATTGAACAGAGGATTGCAAAATTTGTACAGATGCTGGTTAAAAAAGGGGCTGATGTCCATGCTAAGGCCTGTGGAAAATTCTTTCAGCCCAATCAAGAAACATGCTTCTATTTTGGTAGGTCTATTGATATGGTTAAATTTTTGCAATATTGATATAATTTAAACCAGGGCTGTCCAAACTCGGTCCTGGAGGGCCGGTGTCCTGCAGAGTTTAGCTTCAACTTGCCTCAACACACCTGACTGGAAGTTTCTATGCCTAGTAAGAGCTTGATTAGCTGGTTCAGGTGTGTTTAATTAGGGTTGGAGCTAAACTCTGCAGGACACCAGCCCTCCAGGACCGAGTTTGGACAGCCCTGATTTAAACAGTGGAAATGCTGCATTTTAAATGCATATCCTTTTCAAATTCTACTTAATGAATTGTTACTGAACCACTTTTGTGGGTACCTAGGCTTATCTGTCTCTTTTACAACTTTTTTGCACAGGTGAGCTGCCTTTGTCTCTGGCCGCTTGCACTAATCAGCCTGACATTGTTGACTTCCTTATGAACAATCCATACCAGGCAGTGGATGTCAGGGAGAGGGACTCTCATGGAAACACGGTGCTTCACGCACTAGTATCCATAGCTGATAACAGTCCTGAAAACACAGAGTTCGTCATTGCCATGTATGACCACATCTTATTCAAAGCCGACCAACTTCACCCCAAGATCAAGCTGGAGGAAATCGAAAATAATGAAGGACTCACCCCACTCACATTAGCTGCCAAAACAGGAAAAGTTGGGGTAAACCTTAATTTTTCTGGTGTCTACTGATTGTTGAATGTCCAAGAATATGAACAATTTATGTCTTGCAAAATGCCAGTATTTATTTGAAGGAGTGATTCGTTTGAAGCAGTGCGTATTTCTTTAAGTGTCAGTTCTGTATTCTGTTTTTGGATGTTCCTGATTTTGTGTAGATGTTTAGTCCTCATGTGATTTGAGATGGTATTTCCCTTCAGCGCATGGCATTAAATCAGACACCACACTGATTCATAGTCATGTAGTCTACAGTGACAGTCATAACCAGGGCTCTCAAGTCTCACGCATTCACCGTGAGACACAAGCATTTCAACCAGATCACACACTCACATGCCACACCTTGTATTTCTCACGCTGAGAAGTAAGGGATAACTTGTCCCGCAATATATAATGGATGAGGCGCAGACATACAGAGGGAAGTTTCTACAGAGTTATACAGAGTTAAATGCCACCTACCAACCAATCAGAAATTAGAATGTTGTTGTTTCTGCATAAATTACATGATCCCGGTGCAAGCACATTTGTTACTAGGAAACATGGATGCGCACACACACGGAGTGTATGTTGGAAGAGCAAGGTTTGATAAATGCTGTAGGTGACCCCTTCATTTAAAGGGGTCATATGATGCGATTTCAAGTTTTCCTTTCTCTTTGGAGTGTTACAAGCTGATTGTGCATAGATAAGATCCCTGAAGTTGCAAAGACTAAAGTCTCAAAACCAAAGAGATATTCTTTATCAAAGTTAAGACTCTGCCACGCCCCCCTAAAACGGCTCATTCTAACACGCCCCCACATATCTACCCCACTATGTGGAAATATTTGCATAATCCCGCCGCAAATGTGCACGCAAAGAAAGAAGGCATGGTGTCAGTAACCGCAGTTAGTGTTGAAGCAGCATGTCAGGGAGACACTGTGTGTTTCTAGGCGAAAGCAAAAGCACTTTATTTAGCCTTCCGAAAGTAGATGCATTTAGGAATCTTTAAAAAAGCATCATATGACCCCTTTAACAATATATATATATTTTTAAGCATTTTCATTTTACGATTCCTGGACGACTTCACTTGCCTGTGATCAAAGATAGTGGGAGCTGATGTTGGGGCATATAGCCAAATTCATGCTAAATTATTATTGATACAGTCAAAAACTCTTGAACTGTTTTCTTTGCAACCAGAAGCTTTAACTTTGCTTTGGCTACCTGAAACTAAGGAAAGGACTAGAGATGTTATAACAGTTGGTAAATCTGATAAAAGACAGACAAATTCTTCCAAATAAAATAAATTGTTTTATGCATTTCAAAAATGTAAATGTATCAAAAATAAAAATACATTTGGCCCAAAACGAGCCAACTGAACAGCAGTGCTCAATGTACATACTGTACACATACAGTAGGATTGCAGAACTTGCCCTGAGCATGTACAGTATGTCAAGCTGTGTGTGTGTGTATGTGTGTGGGTGTGTGAGTGAGAGAGAGAGAGAGAGAGAGAGAGAGAGAGAGAAAACATTTCAGCTTATGAATGTTTTTTTTTCTGTTGTGTTTGTTGCACATTTTGATGCCTTGATGACAGGGGTCAGGGCTCCTTAAAGCACTGTGGCTTCCCCACTCAAATGCAAATGCTGAGACAGTGTTCTTCATTGTGGGTTTGAACAAAACCAAAACTAGGAAGGAACAATTTGGCTCTGGACGGAACGCTATCATCCATTATGATGGTGAAAATGGCTGGCCTTGAGCCACAGTGCTTTAAGTGGGAGCCCCTACTCCTGTCATCAAGGCAACAAATACTTACAACACAAAACACCATTCATAAGCTGAAATGTAAAATTGAACTGCTAGCAAAAACTTGAGAGAATTGGGCGGGGCTGAGGGGCTGCTGCTGCAAATATTTGAGTGGCTCTTCCCATAACAGATGTCTCACTCCAAACTTTTGTTAGGCCTATAACTTGAGAGCCCTGGTCATAACCTTTACTTTAACCTAAAGTTTTTTATTTATTGTATTGCTTTTGTTCTATATTTTAGCTGATGCTGATGCTGTTGCTGGCTTGGCTGATTACTAAAATCAGTGCACTGCCAAAAGAAAGGAGACTAATATTCAAACATATTTGTCAATCTTTTTTAATTTGCATAGGTTGTAAAGAGCCTGATTAAATCATTCAGATTTCATTCCTCATTTGTTAACTAGCTGTTAAAGCACATCGTGCAGCGGGAGTTTAAGGGGTGCAAACATCTGTCACGGAAGATCACGGAGTGGGCCTACGGTCCAGTGTGCTCGTCTCTGTATGACCTCGCCTCTCTCGACACCTATGAGAAGAACTCTGCGCTGGAGATAATCGTTTATGGCAGTGAGATTCCTGTGAGATGACATGCTGTTTACTTGACATTAAATGCATTAGATTTTACTACTTCATTAAAGCAAAATGTTTCATTATAAAGAAGCTTTATTGATTTCGATAAAAGCTGTTGATAGCAACATGTTATTTCATCTGATTTCAGAATCGCCTCGAGATGCTCCATATTGAGCCATTTAACAGGCTGATTGAAGAGAAGTGGGAGAGATTTGCGAAACGGATGTTCTTGTTCAACTTTATCGTTTATGTTATCTACCTTTTTATCCTCACTGCTGTAGCTTATCACCGTGAAGAAGGGAAGGACTTGAAAAAAAAACAAGTAGGTATACAGGCAGTAGGCTATATTGCCAAAAAAGCTCACCAAAACCCACCCAATCCATCAAAAACCCACCCAAAACTTTATCTGGCATAATAATGTGATAGAATTTTATTGCCATGTCAATCATAAGGACCATTTTTAACTCCTTAAAACAAAATAAAGATGACAAAATAATATAAAAATGTTCCCAGGAAAACAGATCAAATCAGGGCAAATACATTTAAGATAATTAACAAATATAAATGTCCAGGCACCAGCCTATGTCAAAACGGCAATCAAGAAATTAATCGATACCTTCTGAAAAACACATGCATCATTTTCAGTGTCAGCATTCAGAATAAGCCAGTTTAAATGGAAAAAGTGATAAGTGATCGGAAGCAATTAGCAAGTATTTCACACTCATTCATGCACACACCATGACAGTCAAAACTGTGTCTTTCATTGACACTGCACGATAATCCGATGACAAAAAAATTAACAACAATCGTTTCGTGAAGTACATTGTAGATTGTTTTTTATTTTATTTTGAATGGCTACGTGCTCACACAGACATTCATTCACAGGTTCATTTTGAAGTATAAAGCCTGACTCACACTATAGGATTTTTAGTCCGATTTAGCCCCGATTTCCCCCTCCCGAGAATCGGAGCAAAAATCTCGTCGAGCCCCTCGATCGGTCCCGATGTTTGGCGTGGATTATCTGGTAATGTGAGGCGTTCACCGATCGAATCTTGCACCTCCCGATCTGCTCGCACACAAATCAGGGCCGCCCCGATCATATCAAACATGTTTGATATTTAGGATTTAAATCGGGATGATGACGGCTATATGATTACGTCAGTAATATATTTCACAATAGCCAATGCGCGACCGAAAAAACCAGCTGCTGTACGGCTCCTTTGGATAGTGGAGATGGAGGAAACTGCTTGACGTTTTATAGTAACACGACTGTCTGTATAATGTGTCGAAAACGTATCACAACCGTAAGGAGAAAGAGAAGCGCTGGAGTGAAATCGCCTCCGTTTTGAATGTACCGGGTGAGTGTAGAAAGCAGCTAGCAGGCTAGCTAACATATGTAAACATCACTGAAATATCAATGACGATCTGCTGCGTGAGATCACGTGAGGCGCTCCCTCTGGCATGATAATCTTAATAATATCTTGTAGTGTGTGATGCGCCACGATGTTAAAATCTTGTAGTGTGTGCATGTTTAAGATTTGAGGGAAGATAATCTGCAAAGATTCTCCTTATGTGTGTGCTGCAACCAGATTTCATAATCAGTTAGGATTTTAAAACTCCTGTAGTGTGAGCCCGGCATAAGGGGGGAAACGCGCCAGGTTCCGAAACAACGGGCCAGGTCTGAAAGCACTAATGCCGAGTTCACACTGCACGATTTTAGCCCGATTTTTCACTCGCCGACAGGTTTTGCGAAATCGCCGACAAATGCCCGAAATCGGAGGCAAATCGGTGCTCGTTCACGCGATCGAGTGACAATCACGCAGTGTGAATTATCAAAGAGCGATCTGAGGGAATCGCCGACACGTCGCCGACGCCCGCGAAATATTTGGCATGCTAAATATCTGGAGCTGTCGCCGATTCACAATCACGCTGTGCGCAATGATTTCTGACTGAAAACTACATCGGCGATGGCCTACAGCCAATGAGAGACCAAGATACAGGGCAGAGGGAAGTTCGGGGAGGAGTTATATCATACAGGAACAAGCACAAACATTTGCTTGACCAGCCACAACATCAGCATAACAGTTACTGCAAAAATGCTTACATTTTAGATGTCTGTTTTGGTTTTGAAAATGGTTCCAAACAGCACAAAATGAATCCGATTTTTGAACGAATGATTCAGTGATTCACTCATTAAAACATGTCAAATGTTTAATTCCTGAATGAATTAACCTTTTGAATCAATCGATTTAGGGTGTGTTCATACTTGTAGTTCGGTTTGTTTGGTTCATTTGGTCCGGACCAAAAAGGAAAATGATACATTGGTTCTGGTCCGCTTAGCATTCACATTGGCATTTTTGACAGCGATCCTAAAGGCATAGTGATACGTTCACAACCTGATTGGTCGGCTTGATTGACGTATATATCGTGACGGAACTCACCGAACACCCCAAACAAAAGGTGCGTTAGACTTAAAACAGCGCTGCGGTGTATGATATCAAAGCACCTGTCACAGAGCTGCCCTCTGTTCCCTCTGCCTAGCCCTTTTTTTGCATTAAGACATAAACACATACTTGGGTTTTAAAACTCTTTATTTACCTTGATGTGTCAGCAAGGTGGAGAGATGGATGATACCCACACACATCCACATTTACACACCTGAACACTAAAACCAGTGGACATTTAAGTTTTTCTTATAAACTGTTGGCTATTACCTGGATCAGCATACATAGTGGCGGCCATCTTGAACTGAGTAAAAGACCCGAAAGGACTTTTGTCAGCCTTTTTATACCTTTGCTGTGTTGCATCATGGGGAGTGGGAGATACCAAGTATGAGTGGAAAGGGGTGGAAACTGTTTTATGAGTTCTTGTATTTGACTTTCTATAATTATTGCTAAATTGAAGTTATGGTATATTGTGCTATTGATATTTGGTGTATTGAAGGAAATAGTGTTATTCGATGTTTAATCCTTTTATGTGTTAATACTTCATATTATTTTCATGTGATATTACGGCTTCTGGGAAATGGTTGAACCCAGGTGTATAAATTCTCACGTAATGAAGCAGTCAGGAAGTCTTTAGCTGGGGTGCAGTGAGTGCAGTAGCTATTGAGGAGTACTCTGATTGAATCATTGTTATACCTGAACCAAGGTTGTTTGTTTTTGTACTTTGAAGTTGGATTTTTCTTGGTACTCTTAAGGGATTTTCCCCTATGGAATTTTTTCTATGTTTTGCACCTGTGAGCACTCTGCACTTTATTGGCTTGGGAAAAACGAAATAAAAAGAAAAGCTGGCATTCAACGTCCTCCATTCATTGTTTGAAGAACTCTAGATGGTACCTCTAGTGGGACTTTGACAGCACCCATTAACCGATCTGTCTGCTCAGCGCCTTTTTAAGTCGAACACACCTAATGCCGTCAGCTGAACTAAGCGTGCTCATTCTTGCGTGTACATATAATTTTATTTTCACCACCTGCAAACTCACGAGGAGCTCATAAAACGCACTTTACCTCATCGTTGCTCCACGTTTGCCCTCTGTTCATTTTGTTTTAGTTACACTGCATCGTTAAAATATGTCGCATAGTGTCGCATCTTGTCATTACTTCCTTTTTTTGGTCTGTGTTGCGTTCATATATCATTTGAACCACACCAGAGTTAGTTTGGAAGCGGACCGAGACCCATCTTTTCAGCGGTCTCGGTCCACTTGTTTGGTGCGCACCAGGTTTTGGATGGCAGCGTTCACTTACTCAAAACCGCACTAACAGAGCAATCGCACCAGGGTTCGTTTTAGGGTTCGAACCAAACATGACAAGTGACTTGCTGCCACCTACTGGCGGCTTTAAATTCACATTTCAAGTATCTTTTCATGTTATTTTTTCTATATTCAATCTCTTCAATCTATCAAATATCAATATTCAATGTTTTATGTTTAAAACAAAACATTATTTATGCATTTTTAACTGCTGGTTAAATGCATCCATGTCCCCTCTGAGCTGCATTAAACAGTCTGTGTAAATGAATCCAAATACCATTTCAGTTGCAGATTCCATATTTGCAAAAACTTTTACTTTTTATGTATCTTATGTTGGAATGAAAGAGTGTTTGTGTTGGATGAAGTGGCTCTTATGCTAACCAAAAGATACAAAATGGAAGAAAATGTTAAAATGGAACACAATCTTGCTACTCAAACTGTGTATAGAACAATTTTTAATATTTATTTGCTCCTTTTCTATTTTGAATTTACTTGTACTTTTACTTTCAATACTTAAGATTAATATTAAAAAAATACTTTTCAAACTTAAGCACAATAAATATCACATACTTTAAAACTTTTACTCAAGTAATTTTCTAAACGGTGACTTTAACTTCTACTAAAGTCATTTTAAGATATCTATACTTTTACTTAAAGTCTGCGTGAACCGGAAGTTGCTGCCGACTTTATTTCAGTGAAGTGACGTATTTCCAGCTGAAACGGAATATTGAGAAGAGGGCGTGGTTTTATTTTTGTGCTCCTCCTCTCACCTCTCACTCATAGCAAACTAATGGTTGGAGGGGTGTGTTTAAGGATATTCTGCCCAAGCCGTCAAACTGACGCCATCAGAGAAGGAATGGAATTCCAGAGCGGAAGTAAATGTTCAGATTTTGATTAAAGATTATCAAGACAAACATTTTTTTTCAGCGAATTAACTTGCATGGATTAATTGTTCACATCAAGACTAGCAATGTGCGCTAGTAAAGTAAATAAAGTCCATTTTGATTTCATGCGGACTTTAAGTGTGGAATTCAAGTACTTTATCCACCACTGATATCAACTAAGCCTTCGCGTCATCTCCCTCCAGGTGTAAAGGCCTGTTTACACCAAGAACGATAACTATAAAGATAACGATAAAGATGTAGTTCTAAAAATCGTTCTCAATATTAAAGAATAGCAGAGTCCACACCACAGCTATAATGATAAAGGGAAGGCACAGAGAAATGATATCGTTGGAATCACTTTCAGAACGATTTTTTTCAGCTGATAAACGATAAAAACATTGACAGCCAATCAGAATCAATCCTGCTATAACAAGCTTGAGAATTTAAAGGGGTCATGAATTGAGAAATCAACTTTTACTTGAGCTTTTGATGTATAAGAGATCATGGTACTAAAAGAATATCTTGTAAGTTTCAGAAATGAAAACGTCCTTGTTATTGAAATAAAAGCTTTTATTGACACCAGGCCCAGCGAACGCCAGATCCTGGAATGTGTCAAGTCAAGTCAAGTGTGTGCCTACCAACACCGCCTCCACAGAAGAATATCAAGGCCTAATTCTGTAGCCCCGCCTGCTGATTCGCGCATACCATAGTAGGGAAATAAAGTAAGTGGCGCTAAACCTGATTGAACAACCAAGCAATAAACATGCTGTTAAAGATCGCAAAATATTGTGCAGTGCCTGGTTGTGGAAGAACACAGTCGCTGCATAACCTTCCTTCAGATTCAAATGTTAGGAATGCGTGGTTGAACTTTATTTTTAATGAAGTTTCAGCTCACTTGAGTAAAACATTGAGCGTTTGTTCGCTTCATTTCACCACGGATTCCTTTGTAAACAAGACACAGGTTGATGCTAGATTTGCAGAGAGACTGACATTAAAAAGCAATGCAGTGCCGTCTATATTGGATCTGACAGGAATGGTGCATCACACTTATGTGAGTAAAAAATATTTGTAATATGTGTTACTATTGCTTTGTTTGAGATCGCTTGATATGTCCTGATTATTTGTACTTGTCTAACCAAAGTCACAGAAGGCTCCAACTATGAAGGACGTAGCTTGTCAAACAGACACACAGAAAGGTAGTTACTATGCAAAACTATTATCCAGTTATAGCAGTGGGCGTTTACTTCCAAGTCTTCAATACGGCATGCCCCAAAAAAACAAACTTTCCCTTTCGAGCTTTCACGAGACATTGCGGAGGTTTCTCCGCTTATGGGGAACTCCGTCCCTTCCAACCTTTCCTGAAGTCCTATTGACTGGCCAATTGTTGCGAAGTATGCAAATCGCATGCAAATACTAACGAGCTCGAGAGGCAGTATAAAATGCGGTGCATGTGACAATTACGTCAGAATCTTCTCCTTCACTTGTTTGCTTCTACAACCTGAAGAATGGCTTCGTTCTGCAATACCTGCACGGGACCTATCGAACCGCCAGATCAGCACGACAGCTGCGCCACCTGCCTGGGCTTGGCCCACGCTGAGGCAGCGTTGGAGGAGTCTGACTGTGGGCATTGCGCGGACCAGCCGGCCCGCGTGCTTCGGATTCGCAGCAACATGGCTCGTGGCTTGTTTGGGGTGAGGCCCACTGCCACCAGCGTGCTGCTGGTGGGGCCCCCCCAGCCCCTCCCCCGGAGGTGGGAGCGTCAACTCGCAGCGCCGCTATCCTCAGTGGTCACCCTGTTCCCCAGTTGATAGAGCACGTCCCTCCGAGTGAGCTGAGAGCGGGTTTTACAGCCGCTATTTCGTGGTACCCAAGAGAGATGGGGGACTCCGCCCGATCATAGATCTCAGGCCTGTCAACAGAGTGCTTTGCAAGCGTCCGTTCAGGATGATAACGCTGAAACAGATCCTGGCGCAAATTCACCCCGGGGACTGGTTTGCGTTCGTGGATTTATAAGGACGCGTACTTTCACATTCAGATAGCACCGCATCACAGACGCTTTCTGAGGCACAGACTCTGTTCTTCCGTTTGGGCTGGCTTTAGCCCCACGCACTTTCCCCCCTCAGAGTGAGCGGGATGCACATTCTCAACTATCTGGACGATTGGCGGATTTTAGCTCATTCACGGGACACGCTAGTTAGCCATTTAGACACAGTGCTTCGTCACTTGGAGTCCCTAGGGCACTTGGAGAAGAGCATTCTTGCCCCAAGTCAGTCTATAACATATCTGGTGGTGTGTTTCAACTCGTTGGAGATGCGCGCCCGCCTCTCTCGGGAGCGTTCTGCGGCCATTTTGTCTTCCCTGCGCCATTTCAGACTGGGCAACTCTGTTCACTTTAAGGAATTTCAGAGGCTGCACTTTCTCTTGGGATTCAGTTCTCCGACAGATGTCCTGACATTTTCCTTCAGAATTTGCTGGTATAATTCAGAATTTCATTGTTCCATCAATGATGGCAAGCTGTCCTGGCCCAGATGCAGCAAAACAGTCCCAAACCATGATACTACCACCACCATGTTTCACAGATGGGATAAGGTTCTTC
>NW_015655464.1:261298-265678 GCF_001515625.1 Sinocyclocheilus rhinocerous
TATATATATATATATATATATATATATATGGAAAATATGCATACTGACATGAACCAGACACTGAACTTATTCCAGTTCAGTGTCTGATTGAAAGCTATGCTTTAATGTGTCTTTGTGCATGCTTACTGTGAATGTTTTATTATTTAATTCAACCCCACTCTTTTCTTTCAGCCACTAAAGCCTCCATATCCTTATAGAAAAGATAGCAATGGCTACCTGCTTCTGACAGGACACATCATAACTACCATTGGAGCACTTTACTTCTTTATTAGAGGGGTATGTATCTAATGCTGTTGATTTAAAACAAATTTACATATAACTTTCATATTCAAAATGATCCCCCCCCCTTTTTACAGAAATGACTGAATTCCCTTATCTTTTAAGTTAATAGATATGTTAAGAAAGCGTCCAAGATTTCAGTCCCTGATCATAGATGGATACACCGATCAGCTTTTGTGAGTGCTTTCACTGTCTAATATTTATCTAAGTATTAATAATTAATTAGCACTCTCTTTTTACTTATGTATTAATAATTTCCAAATACAGATAGCTTGAAATTACATTCTTTGCCAATAACTCGTTAGGGTTTAAACTTATCACATGGCTGATTTCTGAAAATTCTGACATCACTCTATATTTACATCACACAGCTACATTGCACTAATCAAACACATTTTTACTCCAGAATTAGTAATCATTAGGTGTATACGTTCATTGTTTACTCCTCCTAATAAGGCTTTTTGATGCATTAGTTTTCTGCAGGCCGTGCTCTTCCTGGCGTGTGCTCTGCTGTACTGCTTTGGTCAGGATGAATATGTGGCCTGTCTAGTTCTGTGTCTTGCCTTGAGCTGGGTAAATCTACTCTACTTCTCCAGGGGGTCCAAAAATATGGGAATCTACAATGTCATGATACAAAAGGTGAGTGATAATTGTCTTTCTTATCCATCATCCTTTGCTCTGGCCTTCAGATTAGAGTATTAGTAAAGTATGGTTTGTGTAGCACTATGCAACACATTTAATGCCTCATTGTAGTGTATACTAGTCTTTACAGTTCAGGCTTTTTACTTCATGTGTGTACGACACGCTCTCACACTCTTTAATTATTGCCAGATGGTTCTTGGAGAAATTCGTCGATTCCTTGTCGTGTACATGGTCTTCCTCATTGGGTTCTCTGCAGGTATATTTGCATACATTCATGTATGTCCTTGACTCTTTTACATTTACATTTAGTGATTTAGCAGACGTTTTTATCCAAAGTGACTTACAAATGAGGACAATGGAAGCAATCAAAATCAACAAAAGAGCAATGATATGCAAGTGCTATATGACAAGTCTCACTTAGCTTAACGCAGTATACGTAGCAAGGTTTTTAAAAAAAAATATATATAATAAATAAAAAGAAAACAGAAAGAATAGAAAACGAATAGAGCAAGCTAGTGTTAGAGGTCTTTTTTTGCTTTTGTTAATTGTATAATACAGTAAAAGTGATTTTGTGCTTCTTTGGGATGGCACAATAAAGCGACTCTTTTATTACAATTAATTTCATTTTTATCACAATGCAACAAACATTTCCCAATTACACTACTGCACAAAAGTTTGGGTCAGCAAGTTTTAAAAAATGTTTTTTTGAAAGAAATGAATACCTTTATTCAGCAATGATGCATTAGGTTGATCAAAAGTGACATATATTTCAAATAAATTATGTTCTTTTAAATTTTCTATTGCTCAAATAATTCCACAAATGTTTGTGTTTTAATGATTTGTTTCTTAATCAACAGCCGTGGTAACGCTCCTTGATGAAAGAGTCCCTAGTATGGGACGATCTTTATTCGCTCCTATTACTGGAAATGAAAACTGTACGAAGCCCTCATTCAAGAGCATCTACTACACCACTCTGGAGATGTTCAAGTTTACGATTGGCATGGGAAATCTGGAGTTCACCAATCAGTATAAGTATATAGAAGTCTTCTATGTACTGCTAATTCTGTATATAGTGATGACTTACATTTTGATGCTGAACATGCTGATCGCTCTGATGAATCAAAGAGTGGAGGAGATGTCTGTAGAGAGCACCACTTCTCCAGGGGGTCCAAAAATATGGGAATCTACAATGTCATGATACAAAAGGTGAGTGATAATTGTCTTTCTTATCCATCATCCTTTGCTCTGGCCTTCAGATTAGAGTATTAGTAAAGTATGGTTTGTGTAGCACTATGCAACACATTTAATGCCTCATTGTAGTGTATACTAGTCTTTACAGTTCAGGCTTTTTACTTCATGTGTGTACGACACGCTCTCACACTCTTTAATTATTGCCAGATGGTTCTTGGAGAAATTCGTCGATTCCTTGTCGTGTACATGGTCTTCCTCATTGGGTTCTCTGCAGGTATATTTGCATACATTCATGTATGTCCTTGACTCTTTTACATTTACATTTAGTGATTTAGCAGACGTTTTTATCCAAAGTGACTTACAAATGAGGACAATGGAAGCAATCAAAATCAACAAAAGAGCAATGATATGCAAGTGCTATATGACAAGTCTCACTTAGCTTAACGCAGTATACGTAGCAAGGTTTTTAAAAAAAAATATATATAATAAATAAAAAGAAAACAGAAAGAATAGAAAACGAATAGAGCAAGCTAGTGTTAGAGGTCTTTTTTTGCTTTTGTTAATTGTATAATAAATGAAAAGAAAACAGATAGAATACAAAAAGATTAGAACGCTAGTGTTAGTTTTTTATATATATATATATATAAATAAAACAAGCAGCAAATGAATAGAGTGCAAGTCTAAAAGGAACAAGTTTTTTTTTTTTTTAAGAATATAATTAGAATAGAGAGTGCTACTTGTGGTTACGCGTGGTGCTGCTTGTGATGTGTCACAACAGAGACCTACATCTAACAAGCATCACAGTATGATGCAAATAAGGTCCAGACACTATGAATCCACTGTGCCTAACACCAGTATACCTATTACCACTATAATTGAATGTGTCCACTCGTGTCATTCTTTACCTCTTTACTGGCCAGTAGCCCACCGCTCATTAAGGTTCAGTGATGGATGGGTCATGTCCTCCGACTATTACTTCACTGCAGAGCTGAAATGCTGTGACCCCAGATCGCGAATGACTAAACTAAAATTTACATCTGCACTAGACGGCTTAAATGCGGCGACCTGCCTGGTCTGCGTCACTTCCTGCACTGTATCCCTTTGATAAATAGAGGCATTGAATAAAACAAGCTGCAATCACGCGTAACTGAGACAGCCAGGGTCTCATTCGGAGTGGAAGCTGTTTTCCCTCTAAATGTTGACTTGCCAGTGCTGAGGTTCTCTAGGAATCACCTCTAGGGTCTTTATCTCATCGTGACATTTTAACAGTATTATTCAGTTCAACTGTGCACAAACACACTATTTTCTTAGAAACTACTGAATGTTGTTTTACTCAATATAGTAACTTTTAATCGATGTATAAGCTTTGTACAGTTGTTGTGAACGATTTATATTGTGAAGAGTGACATACAAATCAATTCTGAATAAAATTCAATGGACTACGCAAAACTGTAGGCTAAAGCAGAATTGTGTATTCTGGATGTTTAAATCCATGGCCAGAGTCAGATATGCTGACCGCTACATTTTAAGTTATGTACTGTGGCTGTGTGAAATAATTAACAGACCTTGTTACCAGAACTGACTTACAATACACAATTTGCGAGGACAATCCCTCAGAATCTGTTCAGTGATTTAGATGTGTCAGCAGCAAATGTTAAGTTGGTTTGTTTTACCTCAATTTGAACCTGCAAGAGTAAACAGCTCTGCTGAATAACCACTACTAGAACCACCAATAAGATACATTCGTTCATCACCAGAGTGATTTTGTGACCATTAAATATTTTTCCCACTTTAGACATCAATGTCAGCTCATTTATATTTGACTGTTTGCTTTGATGTTTTTAGTTTGGGATGGTCTGGTATTTCCTGCAATTTATAGCTACCAGTAGTCAAAGCATCATATTTAAAACCCGGATGAGCAGACACTGCTTGAGGAAACAGTTTCTTAAAACAAGATCACTGTCAAAAAAGTCCTTGAATACTATATGAGGGTATACACAGGTTGACCAGTTCAAGGTTGAAGATTTAGCAGGTTTTGAGCAATCAACTGAAACTGAGTCATACATGAAAGCATAAATTAGAATTTTATTTTATTATTACAAAATTAAAAAAAAAAAAAAAAAAAGAAAAGAAAAACTCACAGCAGTACAGTATGTTTGTGCTTTTTGGATTATCTGGACTATAATGGCCATTTTTCACTGTTAAGCAGAATGTAAGTGCAGTTAAAGAGAAAGTTGGTACCTGCGATTTGCACTGATCCGTCCTCTC
>NW_015655464.1:266031-277669 GCF_001515625.1 Sinocyclocheilus rhinocerous
GAAAAAAAAAAAAAAAAAAAATTAACGCGGAAAAAAAAATCTAGTTCAGAATTATAAATAGCACAAATTGCAAAACTGAAGCTTTGAAACATGGAATAAAAAGATTTTGTTACAGCCCAGAACTACACACAGCTATAAAACAATGACGATAAAATATTCTTTATTTCTTCATTTACATTATAAAGTAATTCTAAAGAACTGCTTTTCTATTCAACAAAAGCTCAAGATAATAAAAATAAACAAGGAAAAATGCTGTTCCTTTATAGTCTATTTTTTTTCAAAATCAGAATTCATTATACCTTTATTATAATCATGCTTGTTTGTCAAAGGAAAGTCCAAGGACCAAATACTTAAGGCTTCATGAGGGCTGTTGAGGGGAGGCAAACCAACAGTGAGTCAAGACAAACCGACCCACCAGCACACACACACACACACACACCCCATCCACCATCACACACATGCCCATACACAGCTGCGCTCATCACATGCACACCAAATAAATCTGTGAACCCATATCCTTATACAGCCACATTCATACAGAGTTATTACACTTCTTTAAAGTTACAGCAGTACAGTAGATAAGCCAGTGTACAATAAAATAAGCAATTCACCTGCTGTTTCACCTTTTTGACTTTTTTTCTTTTAAAAAGTCTTCAATTTAACCACAAATGATCTTGCAAGTGATCAATTTGGTCAATTCAAGCACACTTCACAAAAGAATCAGTAGCAACTACTTTACATTATTATAAAGGATGAACTAGAAAACGCAGGATCATAAACCCTAGATTTGGTACATAGTTAGCTTCTACATCATAATATTAGCAACAAGCCTACAGACACCACCTTCAGTAGTATGTTTAGTCTCGCAAACCCACTTACAGCTATACCACATATGACCCACCTGAAACTGCACAACTCATCTATACAATTCAAGTAGTAGTTTCTCATATGTTAAGAAATAAAGGGAGTATAATGATCAGGTAAAACAAAAATGGCACAGCTTTAACATTAAAACATCTGTAGCTTTTCTCCTTTGGCCTTACCAGCGTTAAAGAGAAAAGACAGAATCTTTCACAATCATTATACAAAACTTCACTCACATTAGTGACTCAGAATGCAAAATGACACCTGATTTGTTGCATCACTGAAAGACTGTAAAAGAGGTTTTATACATGTATGCGGTTCCTGTCATTTAAGTTTCCTGCTGCTCACAAAGCATCTAGCAAAACGAGTTGATGTTTCAACCTTTCACAAGCCTAAAGCAGTTCAAATTTCACACATAAATCCATAAAGCCCATAACAAATCCATTTGATTTCTAAACATTTAGAAAAACAGGTGCCCTGTGTTACAGGAACACATGACAAGAGCTTTCACCTAGGAACAGTCTGAAGGGATCAGTGACTGGCATATTCCTGCATAGCTCAGACACTGAAGAAAGAAAGAAAGGGCGAAGAATGTGTCATGCTGAAGAGGGAAGTGCTCAGAGTCTGTCAGCCATTTTGATGTTATAAGACAAGCTCAAAACGAAGATCTCTCAAATGAAAGCATGTCGGTTGTCCAATGAACAGAAGGCCTGGTGCCCTCAGTTTAGAAGTGATCTATTTCACAAGACACCTTTAATAAAGTAAGCACTAACACAAGAAAGACGTTCATAAATAACCCAGGAGCACTTGAGATCTGGGCACCTAGAGATAGACATGACAGAATTGGAAGAAAAAACAAAACAAAACAAAATTCCCTTTAGTGCCTTAAAGCACTTGTTAAAAGAAAAAAAAAATTGATCACTTGCAAGATTAATAACACAAAACTCTGCTCTTCCTTAGACATATTTGTATTGTTGTTTTTTCTTTGTTTTCATCAACAATCATCCATGAGGTTTTGAGCTCATTTAGTTCCTCTTGTAATGTAATTTCATTAAGACTAACAGGAGGTGTCGAGGACACGCGCGTGTGTGGCTGACTTCACTGAGGAGAGACTGTGTCTGAGGCTTGTGGGCTGAAGCTTATCTGTACCCTGGGTGCTGGCCTTGCGTCTCGGAGTGGGGGACCACTACCCGGCCCATAGGGGGTGGCCTGTGCATTTTCCCCATCAGGATGAGATTCTGATCTCGGAAGCAGGGCATCTGGAAGTCCCCTCCCATGCAATCTGCCGTTTGCATCAGATTAGGCTGCCCTATTAAGGCACCTCCTACTAATCGGTAATGGGCCGCTCCTCCCGTGGGGGCACAGTCCATCGCTGGGGTGGGGTTGGTATTGCCTGTGCCAGTGCCATGGAAGGGCACCGGGAGGTCCTGTGAGCCGGAACTGTCGCTGTTCGGCGTGGGAAGAAAACTACCCCACACCGGTGGCTGGTGGTAGTACTGCCCGTTGGTGTAGTGTGTCACCGCACCTGGGGGCATTGCATTGATGCTGTTGTTAGCAAGTGGCGGCGAGGGGCTGGAGGGTTTCATGGCATAAGGCTGCCCCATGCCCATTTCTGGGGGATAGGTAATGCCCTTGCAAGGGAGGCCAGGGTCACGATTCGGGGGTTGGCAGGGGTGTCTGCCCCCTTCCGAGATGTGTTGCAGGTGAGCAAGCTGATGCTGAGTCCAGGACCTCATCTGCGGCTGTTGGGGATTTCGCTGTGGTTGATGGCTTTGATGCTGTAGGTGCTGTTGTTTTATATCGCTGTGATACACATGGTTCATTGTGGCCATGTTATGTGGAGGCATCGCACTCACTGGCGCAGAAGCAGTCACTTTATCAGGAGGTCCAATAGCACACGATGGATGCATGAGGCCGGGAGCAAGTGCATTAGGGTTTCCCGCATAAACCGAGACTCGAGAACTGGCGTTGATGAGTAGATTTCGGCTAATGGGACTGGGGTTGGCGATCTGCCCTTCACACATTGACGTGGCACTGGCTCCCTGAGCCCTAGCCTGGCAGAACTGGCTTATCTGGTGCACTATGCTGTTTAAGTCTGCCTGACGTCCCTGGTGGAGCCCCCCGGCCATGGACAATGGAATGGTTGAGGTAGAAACAGTCACGTTAGGAGGGGCATCTGCAACCGGTAACTTCCGAGGACCCACCTGCAGGCTTGCAGGGGGGTTCTGTAGGTGCTGCTGAGGAAGCAGGATTGCTGAAGGTTGGTGGGCACCAGGGTGGCCTAAAGAAGGCGTGTGGGACAGAGTCTGGGGCCTCGGAAGGCCCTGGGGCTGCTGTGGCATGGAGGAGGAAGGTCGGTGTCCGAGTCCTTGGTGTGGAGGCCCAGGCTGTTGCAAAGTTTGGAGATTCTGAGGGTGTGGAGGAAGCCCCTGCGGATTCTGGGACACTCTCGGAGGTCCCTGTGATGGGTGGTGCAGGTTTAAAGTGCTGGCCGAGGTGGCTGCATAAGGGGTGCTGGCAGCATTCATAATCACCTCCGGGTGCAGACGTGCCCGTGTGCCGTTGAAGTCCTTGATGACACCCTTGACTAGGGGCACTTTAACGATGGCAAGGAGACCGGTTTTGGCAGTGGCCTGAGAGGAGGGGTAGGGACTATATCGGGGGCCAGCGGTGTCAAGTCCGTTGACTGTGCGGCGAACGTGGTTCCACTGAGGGACTTTGACGCTGTTGGGGAAGATCTTGATGGTGAGTGGATTGTTGGCAACCTTTTTAGCATAAGCATCCAATTCCGCAGTGGTTGGATACTGAGCAGATCTCATCCTTTGTGGAGTGTCCCCTATATGTAGCAAAAAGGGACAAAAAGGAAGAAAAACAACAACAAATTATGCCTTGAAAAATTTGTACACAGTTTTTGTACTCCAAATTTTGTACACAAAGCAGGGCAAGTACGAGAATGGAGACAAAGTGAGGAACAGATATATTCTGGAGGAAAATGGTAAAAAGAGGCCTTGGAAAATGCATTAGTACATCTTAATTTTACACATATATTACCATTCAAATGTATGGGGTCAGTTTTTTTTTTTTAAGAAATTGATAATTTGATTCAACAAGAATGGATTAAAATGATCAAAAGTGACAGCAAAGAAATTTATAATGTTACAAAAGTTTTCCATTTCAAATTGTTCTTTTGAAATCTATATTCAAAGAATCCTTAAAAATGTATCAGGGATTCCACAATAATATTACACACAACAATTGTTTTCAATATTGACAACAATAAATGTTACTTGAGCACCAAAGCAGCATATTAAAATGATTTCTGAAGACTGAAGACTCATGTAATGGCTGCTGAAAATTCAGCTTTGCTATCACAGGAATAAATTGTAAAAATATCTTAAATGTATCAAAATAGAAAACAGTTATTTAAAATTACAAACAGTAATACAGTGGGAAATTTTTTTAAAATATTTTTGATCAAACAAATGCAGCCTTGGTAAGCATGAGAGCAAAATGGTAAGCAAAATCTTACTGACCCCAAACTTTTGAAAAGTAGTGTACATTATCAGTCAAAAGTTTAGAGCACACTTGACTGAATTTGTTTGTAGTGATCTTGAAATTAATCTTGAGATCTTTATTATTTAACATTTTTTGCTCACTACTCATTCCTATTCATTTCACTTTTTTTGACATCACTATTATTCTACAACATGAAAAATAGTAAAAAATATTCATAGGGCTTGTTATATTACTCAACCTCTTTCTTTAAAGGGGTCCTATTATGCTCTTTTACAAAGTCTTGATTTTGTTTTGGGGGTGTACTAGGACAGGCTCTCATACAAGGTTGTTCGAAAAACACATTATTTTTTCACATATTTTACATTATTACAACACCTCTCTCCCCAGTCTGGCATGAACGGCTCGAATAGTTCCTGTATCAAATGAAGGCCCGCCTTCTGAAATACGATATGTGCTGTGATTGGTTAGCTGGGCCAGTGTGTGCTGTGATTGGTTAACTGGGTCAGTGTGTGTTGTGATTGGTTAGCTGGGCCAGTTGTGATTGGTTAGCTGGGTTAGTGTGTGTTGTGATTGGCAGCACTCTGCGCCTGGTCGGGAAATGTCATGCCACTTACCATAGCCGCCTGCAAGCTTCAGTGTAAATATTGCGTCAAAATCAAATCAATTTGAGCGCGATTTAAACCCGGATGATTGTAACCACTCTAAGTTCGTCTGCCTTGGGAAAACTAGTGCGTCTCCGACATATTAGTGATAACACTCGCTGCCTTCTCTAGTGCAGCTCGACCAGGTCTCGTCCCATTCGTCGGTATTTGTGATATCACAAATCCCAGAAAATATGCGTTGTAGTCCAAACGAGTCGTTCGTTGTAGTTTTTGAAAAGTGATTTCTGTTAAACAAAATATCTCCTTTTGAAGTGGACTTTGAACTTTGTAACTTTGCAGATCTTTTTTATGCTCAAACAGCAACATTACAGACTAACTAAAGTTGAAAAAGTGAAAAAGCATAATAGGACCCCTTTAAGTAACAATATCTAGTGCACAAATGTACAAGTGACAACTCACTTTCTAAAAGAATTAACAGTAAGTGTTACTATAAATGTGGCATTTATAGCAATATTTATTTTGCTCTACAGTACAGAACACAGTCTTTACAGATTACAGACATTAAAAGCTCACTATCTGATTCAATCTGATTCTTAGGGGCAATTCATGCAAAACCTTATTTGACGTTTGTGTTTGGTGTTAAGTCACATGACAAACAGATGTAGGTGAATGTTCACTTTCTTACTTCCTCTCCATCACTACCAGATGTAACATGCTTCCTGTATGCCAGAGTGTGATCTGCTATAGCAGGGACCATTCTCTCTCTCTCTCTCACACACACACACACACACACACACACACACAGCCTGCCAGACAAAACCAATGACTGTTAAGTACGTCTGTTATATTTAACAACATCGCTGTGATGTGTCTGTGCTTTATTCGCTTACAGTTTCAGAGTGTGAATAAGAAATTAAAACCTGTCTGGCCCTGCCCCCCAAAATATAGCAACCATGTATGTCTGCGTGTAGTGTGTTAAGCATCTTAGCTTCACATGTTCTGTGCTCTAAATAAGCTGTCTAATTGGTGAGTCCTTTTATCAATCTGCCTTTCACACACATCTGTTCTTCTCTTCAGGATCACAGTAATGCTTTTAAAGGGGAACATAAAAGGGAAAAAAACATTAATGAGCTGAATTAATTATCTGGCTTTACATTCAGAAGTCTGCAGGTCTCTGCTCACAATATAAGCTCTTTTTCTGCACAATGCTGCTCTTCCTGAGTGTGACATCCTCACCTGCCAGGACACCTCTGATTCGATGGGTTGAGAATAGAGGAGAGCGGGTGAGAGACAGACAGAAAAACAAAGGGGAAAAGAAATTGAGGATAAGTGCTCTCTGTGAAGCTGCTGTCTGGCTGCTGAAAGGGGGTCTTTGTATAAAACAAGCTTTCATCACTTCAGGGGAGAAGAGAAAAGAGATAGAAAGGGATAGAGAGACCCACCTGCACTTCCCTTGCTCATACTGATATGGAGTTTACACACACACACACGCACACAGTATTAACATGCATTTCTATGCGTTCCTGGCCCCCTCATCCCTAATGAGAGGATAGACAGCCTGTGTACTGTGACTGAGCTCTTTCATCCAGCCTGAGTGGATTCAGACACTGCTCGCAGCCAGAGCATGTGAGCGGAGCGGAGTCCGCTCCGCTTCGCTCACATGCTCTGCTCGCAGCTCACATTGCCCCGACAAACACCCCAAACACTGAACAAACACCCAAGACTTCCCACCAAACACTCCATAACAAACACCATTTAACACTTATATAGTGACATCAAACAAAACCATAAAGAAAAAACACGTTAAAAATCTAGCTAAAAATAATTAAGGCTTGTTTTCCACACAGCTTTCACAAGAATACTGATATTTAAAAATTGTCATTTATATGCACCAATATAACAATAAACAGTAACATATACACTACCGTTTAAAAGTTTGGGGTCAGTAAGATTTTCTTTTTTCTAAATAAATTAATACTTCTATTCAGCAAGAATGCATTACATTGAAAAATTTATAATAAATACATTTATGTTATAAAGGATTTCTATTTCAAATAAATGTTGTTCTTTTGAACTTTCTATTCATCTAAGAATCCTGAAAAAATGTATTGCAGGTTTCACAAAAATATTAAGCAGCACACCTGCTTTCAACATTAATAATAATAAGAAATGTTTCATGGGCACCAAATCAGCATATTAGAATGATTTCTGAAGGATCATGTGACACTGAAGACTGGAGTAATGGCAGTTGAAAATTCAGCTTTGACATCAAAGGAATCAACTACATTTTAAACATATTCAAATCCAAAACAGTTATTTTAAATTGTCGTAATACTTCAAAATATTACTGTATTTTTATCAAATAAATGCAGCCTTCGTGAGCATAAGAAGTCTCATTAAAATATCCTACGTACCCCAAACCTTTAAACAGTAATGTACATAGTTAAACATTGACGTTAATGCCAAACGGACAGCGTAACATGCTATTGAAGATTAAATAAAAACATTCTAAAATGTTAACTTTTGTTCTAACACTCATAATTGTTGGTTGAGAGATGAAGGGCTTGCGAATCCAGTCTGATGCTGATACTTGGGAAAATGTAACCAATGGTATGAGTTTGGGACGGGAGTCAGTGGAAACATTGACATTGTTGCGGAAGACATTATTCTTTGGAAAACACTCATTATTTTTCCACTTACTTTTGATGCCACTAGTTTCTGGTTCAAAAATAACAAAATGTAATATACACTTATAGCCAAAAGCATTATCAAATACTGAATAACAAATGAACTAGGGCTGTCAACGTTAACGCGTTAACGCATGCGATTAATTTTACAATCCTTAACGCGTTAAAATAATTTAACGCAATTAACGCAAAATTATTGAAGCACAATTTCTATTCTAACCCTTTAACCCAATTTTGTAAACCAGGCTTATTACATCAGAGATTGCAGAGAGAACAGAGACTCGCGTTGCGTTTTCAGTGAATTATTCATTCCAGTGTGTTTCGCTTTAAAACACGAGCTTTGTCATATTCTGTGATTGTCACTGAAGAGGCGAGCCCTCACACATCACGCTGTGTGAAGTACAGACTGAACGAGTTGTCAACACATCCCACCGCTGTATGGCCAGATGAGACGCAAACTACGTTTTCTCGACTGGATAACCAGTCTCGCTAGTAAAATTTTGATAGATGAAGACTGCAATCAAGTTAAAGACGATTACGGTGGCGTACAGGAGTCGTACAGTAAGCACGCGTGAGTCCGTTATAATAATGCGTGTATGAGTGCTCTTGACACACTGATCTCACATTGTATTTAAGCACAGGCACAGACATTTCTGTACATTCACGTTGTTTCCACACACATGCACGATAATGTTTTGATTTGTCATGTGTATGTTGCTGTGTTTATTTATACTGAATGGATCCGTGTACTGTAGTAGATATATGCAGTCAGCAGGCGGTTGGTTTAGGGTTTTTTGGCATCTCCATGAGGTCCTGTTCAGTGTCGCAGCTTAAGTTCTCTAAAATGTAAAAAAGCTCTTTGCTGTTGCACTGTACACATACTATAAAATTCTGATTTTTTTTCTTTCATATGTGCTTATATGGGCTCCTTATATCATTTGGTTCTTTGGTGTCCTTTTGGAGTTTCTAAGTGTCCTTTTTTGGAAAGACATCAAAATTTATCTTGAAAAAAGCTTGCAGAAAATATAGATTTTTGAGAATCACTTTTAATCGATTGACAGCCCTAAAATGAACATGCGAAGGGGAAGATATATGTCTTTGTGAATTAATGTGAATATATGTCTTTCTAAAGCAAATCTGTGGAGCTTTATGGATTTCTGTGGGCAGTCTGCAACTAGCAAAACGTATTCTTACAAGCAAACACAAATTTCAACAGATACATATGCACATCTGTTCATGTTAATGACAGAGTACAGCCTCTTGTGAAATATTGGTGTTTGTTTGGTGCAAAGCAGGATATACAATCCTCAACTCCATCCACCAACACCTCACACAGCATTCAGCTGCCATGCCATTCACTCATCTGTCTTTCTCTGTTTTTCACACACATTCCCTCTCCCTCAGTGTGGGCTGTTGACTAAATAAAATGGCCCCTGACATTTCTTAGCTAAATAGCTTTCCTGCCAATCTCAGGCCAGGTCAGCTGCCTTCACCGGCTGCCCACATTTGCTCATCTCCTAAAGAGAGAGAAGAGAGAATGAGGAGAATCAGAGGAAGAGGAAGAGCCACGCTGGGCTCAATAAAATGAACCACCGCAGGACTAGATCAAGGAGCGAGGAAGAGCAGAGTCATTATGCGAATAACTCAGAAGGGAACGCTCTTTCTCTCTCTCACTCTATTCCCACGGCATCTCTCTCTCTCGGTCTATGCCATTCTCCCCTGTTGAGTGACATCCCAGGGGAGGCCGGCCGGTAATAATGAGGAGTAAAACTTGTTAGGATTAGACAACAACATACAGGTCGGCAGTCATGCAATCCATTTTGAGGACAGGAGAGTAGGGCAGAGGGAAAGTGATCATGTGACATTTGCACTTAGCATCTATGTAAATGTCTCAAGGGACTTTAACATCTCTAGAGCTCTGTGCCAGATCTGACTCACTTCTCTTCGAGATTTGTAATTAAAGGGAAAGTCCACCTAGAAATCATCAAACATTCTCTCATCATTTATCTGTTCCCAACTTATATGACTTTCTTAGACCTAACAGAGGATATCAACCAAAATGCTAAACCTGCTGTTTTCCCTACAAGTGAATAGTGACCGTGGCTGTCTCTGGGGCCCATCCACTTTCAATAAGTCCATTTATGTATTTCAAAAGTTTTACTTCAGTCTAACAAATCAAGCCATGTAAATGCTTTTTCAATTGAAATTGTAGTGGTCTCTTTTTTTGTAAAGTCAGACTAAAAGACTTGTGAATGTAGCTCAGCTTCATCCAGCAAGCAGCTCAAGTTTTCAACACTGATAGTAATAAGAATGTTTTTTTTAAAGCACCAAATCAGTATATTAGAATGATTTCTGAAGGATATGACACTGTAGACTGGAGTAATGGCTGCTGAAAATTCAGCTTTACAAAATTACAAAAATAGACTTAAAATATATTTAAAATATCTTCAAATAAAAACGTTACTTTAAATCGTCATATTTCACATATTACTGTTACAGTATTTCTGACAAATAATACACTCTCGGTGTGCATAAGAGATGAAAACATGGTAGTGTAAACATGCTGTATGAAAAAAAACAGCAGCTAGGACATTCTGCTTAACATCTGGTTTTGTGTCCAGAAAAGATTACTGAATGTTAATTTTTGTGTGAACTATCCCTTTAAAACAGTGTTTTTCCCCACTCACCTTTCCTCTCTCTCTCTCTCTCGCTCTCATCAGCAGTGATTTGAGGATCACAGTAATCAGCCAAACCCCAGGAGCCCCATTACAGACACACAGGGTTGTTACACAGCTATTGTCAGCCTTTTCTGTCTAAGTACACCATACACATCTCCTAACTGCCTTTTTCCCCTCCCCACAGACATTACACACACACACACACACACACTTTTAAACTCTCTTTAATCCGAGAGACTGCTGATCTGAGTGGGTGTTCTTATATTGTCTATATAGGGTTATTCCTCAAGGAGAAGCAAAGCCTCCTCTTTCTATTTATCTCTTTCTTCTCATCTAAAGCCATCTTTTCCTCCCTGCTCATCTCACCATCTTTTCAGCTTCCTTTGAACGAGTTCAGAGAGAGAATGCAACAGAAACCATTCTCTATTTAGACAAAAGACAGTCTTTTTTTGCCCCAATCTATGGCTTGCGTTCCTGCATTCCAAGGTATATTTTGGCTCTTCCTGTGTCTCCCGAGTTCCCTGAGGGAACCTGCGCCAGTGCCAGATGTGCTCCAGTAACATCAGGACCACAGCAGGGAGCACATGAATTTGAAGGGGCAGTTAATGACATGCCATGGGATGTTTAAACCACCGTATGCATCATTACATTACATGATAAGGCTTCTCTAAAATCTCTCAAATTGGGGGTTTAAAAAGTAGGGGGAATCTGGACTATGGGTTGTAACCATTTTAGCTGTTTAAAACTGAATTTAACTTTAATTTAATTTAAAGTTAAATTCAGTTTTAAACAGTTAATGACCTACATGTGTGTAAATAAACACAGTGCAGCCTTTGAAATTTGACAATCATACTAAGCCATATCACAATTGCAATTTTATTTTGATTAATCATCCAGCTCTACCTCGAGGTAAATGTTTTTCATGCCATTTTTAAGTGGAAATACAATTTAAATATATAAAATTGACAAAAGCCATATGATTCGAAGATCATATTGAAATAGTCTTTTTAGAAGACTTTAAGCAGTAAACACTTTTCAAACATGCAATTGTCTTAAAGGGGTCATATGATGTTGCTAAAAAGAACATTATTTTGTGTATTTGGTGTAATGAAATGTGTTTATGCGGTTTAAGGTTAAAAAAACATTATTTTCCACATACTGTACATTATTGTTTCTCCTCTATGCCCCGCCTTTCTGAAACGCGTCGATTTTTACAAAACTCATCGGTCTGAAAAACGAGGTGTGCTCTGATTGGCCAGCTATCCAATGCGTTGTGATTGGCCGAATACCT
>NW_015655464.1:277756-284989 GCF_001515625.1 Sinocyclocheilus rhinocerous
GGGCTTGCGGCAACCACGTGACGACCCCAGGCTGAACTTATTCAGTTATATGTATTTCCTCAGCGACCAGCACGGATCAGCTCCAGGCATGACGAAGCGGATATCGTCCTCTTTTGGAAGACCAAACAAAGTAGTTTCGCTTTCACAACGAAAAACACAGCGGCCTAGCATGAGCGAAAGCCCCGGCTTAGCGTGAACTGAGGCCGGGCAAGAGTGAGCTGAGGCGGCGGGATCGAGAACGGCGGTCCCGGCGGATCCGACGAAGGAGATGTGAAAACGGTGAAAGCCGATCCGGTGATCCACAGCACTAAGTTGATGTATTCCCTCAGCGACCAGCACAGATCAGCTCTAGGCATGACGAAGCGATATCGTCCTCTTTTGGAAGACCAAACAAAGTAGTTTCGCTTTCACAACGAAAAACACAGCGGCCTAGCATGAGCGAAAGCCCCGGCTTAGCGTGAACTGAGGCCGGGCAAGAGTGAGCTGAGGCGGCGGGATCGAGAACGGCGGTCCCGGCGGATCCGACGAAGGAGATGTGAAAACGGTGAAAGCCGATCCGGTGATCCACAGCACTAAGTTGATGTATTCCCTCAGCGACCAGCACAGATCAGCTCTAGGCATGACGAAGCGATATCGTCCTCTTTTGGAAGACCAAACAAAGTAGTTTCGCTTTCACAACGAAAAACACAGCGGCCTAGCATGAGCGAAAGCCCCGGCTTAGCGTGAACTGAGGCCGGGCAAGAGTGAGCTGAGGCGGCGGGATCGAGAACGGCGGTCCCGGCGGATCCGACGAAGGAGATGTGAAAACGGTGAAAGCCGATCCGGTGATCCACAGCACTAAGTTGATGTATTCCCTCAGCGACCAGCACAGATCAGCTCTAGGCATGACGAAGCGATATCGTCCTCTTTTGGAAGACCAAACAAAGTAGTTTCGCTTTCACAACGAAAAACACAGCGGCCTAGCATGAGCGAAAGCCCCGGCTTAGCGTGAACTGAGGCCGGGCAAGAGTGAGCTGAGGCGGCGGGATCGAGAACGGCGGTCCCGGCGGATCCGACGAAGGAGATGTGAAAACGGTGAAAGCCGATCCGGTGATCCACAGCACTAAGTTGATGTATTCCCTCAGCGACCAGCACAGATCAGCTCTAGGCATGACGAAGCGATATCGTCCTCTTTTGGAAGACCAAACAAAGTAGTTTCGCTTTCACAACGAAAAACACAGCGGCCTAGCATGAGCGAAAGCCCCGGCTTAGCGTGAACTGAGGCCGGGCAAGAGTGAGCTGAGGCGGCGGGATCGAGAACGGCGGTCCCGGCGGATCCGACGAAGGAGATGTGAAAACGGTGAAAGCCGATCCGGTGATCCACAGCACTAAGTTGATGTATTCCCTCAGCGACCAGCACAGATCAGCTCTAGGCATGACGAAGCGATATCGTCCTCTTTTGGAAGACCAAACAAAGTAGTTTCGCTTTCACAACGAAGCACACAGCGTCTTCACGACATGGCGGCAGCGGCAACAATACTACAGCAAGAATAAAAGTTACGCCTTCTTTCTTTGCGTGAACATTTGGGCGGCGTTATGCAAATCTTCCCACATAGTGAGGTAGATATGTGGGGGCGTGTTCGAACGAGCCGTTTTAGGGGGGTGTGGCTGACTCTTAACTTTTATAAAGAATATCTCTTTGGATTTGAGACTTTAGTCTTTGCAACTTTACAGATCTTCTTTATGCACCAAGAGCTTGTAACACTCCAAAGAGAAAGGAAAAAATGAAATTGCATCATATGACCCCTTTAAGTCATATATTGGAAAACAGCAATAAATGTTGCAGAATTATTCTGAATAATTTTTGTGTTTCTGCCCATCTAATGGTTAACAGCTATGCACTGGTAAGCAAACGGAATTATCAGAGAAATTAAAACAATTTTTTTTTGACAATCTGGTCCATTAAAGTGAAAAGGGGATTGGACAAATGTGAGCTTATCTTCGCCATTTAAAAGCTACCGTTAAAGCTTGATTTTCATTTGTTTTTGTCCAGTTCATTGGGATTTCCATGAGGCGTTTAATCTCTCAGAGCATTTAACCTACAATCATCATTAACATTCTGGGCCTGTAGTTACACATCTGACTTCACTCGGTGTGCAATGAATTAAATGACTTTCTATTATCGCTCTAAAAGAGGCATCAGCATCAGAGGTATGCCTCCATTTCCTTTCTCTTACCTGTACATCCCCTGTAGTTCCTGTAGTTAGTAATATGACTCCATCTCTTTCTGTATTCCCACTAGTTAGAAATACGACTCCCGTCTTTCTGTGATTTCTGCTCTCTCCTGCAGTTAAAGATATGTCTCCAACCTCTCAGTAATTGCTGCCTGATGAGGGTCTTCCTGAGGTGATGTGAGACTCATCAGTCTCTGGGCCATCGGCACCCCCCCAGCCGCGCGTCTCCATAGCATAATTTGTCATCCTGATGGAGAGCTAATCTGACAGGATGTCTGCCCACAGACAGAGAAGGAGAGATATTTTGTCTGTACGTATCCTTTTTTTCTCTGTTTGTCTGACTCTCATTTTCTCGCTGCCTCTGTATACCACTTATCTGCCTCAATCTATCTCTCTGTGAGCGGTGTGGTTCAGCAGGTGTCTGCCCTTGTAAACCGCCCTAATAAAAATCCTGGGATTTGACAATCTGTCTCTGGAAATATGCTTTTGCTCACCAACGACAGCTCTCTTTTTTTTCCCTTATTCCATTTCCTTTCTCAGTTCTGTTTAGTCTCTCGTCAGACATTTATCTCCTTTTATGGATCGGTTTTCATCTTGTCTTTTCTTAAATGCACTTAAATGTCATCTTTGACAACATCTGTATGAATTTGTGGTATTAAAAAGACACAAAATGCACAGCATGAAAGAATATTCACGTCTTGTTCATTTGAGACTGCTGAGAGGAAGGTAAACAGGAGAATGAAAGAAATATTCACTCAAAATTGAAAGTTCTGTCATCATTTATTCACCTTCATGTCGTTCTAAACCTGTATGACTTTTTTTTCTTCTACTGAACACAAAAGGATGCACTTTTCCATACCACTGAAGTGATAGCTCAAAACTTTCTACTTTCAGACGAATACAATAGGAGTTATATTAAAAATGTTCTGGCTCTTCCAAGCTTTATAATGGCAGTGAATGGGGGTCAAGATTTTGAAGCCCAAAAAAGTGCATGCATCCATCATAAAAATACTCCACACGGCTCCGTGGGGTTAATAAAGGCCTTCTGAAGCGAAGCAATGCGTTTTGTTCCATATTTAAAACTTTATAAACCGTAATCTCTAGCTTCCGCTAACTGTCGTATGCACGAACATGAGAGAGTGGCATCCAGCGGATGACATAGGACGTAGGTCTAGCTGTAAAATATATATTTTTATTATGGATGGATGCACTTTTTTGGGCTTCAAAATCTCAACCCCATTCACCCCCATTCCAATTCACATGTATACCTAGGATGGCTTGAGGGTGAGTAAATCATGGGGTAGAGATCACCTGGCCCTGGCAGACAGGCCAGCATCTCATACACACACACTCACTCACACACACACTCACACCCACACCCACACCCACACACACACACTCACTCCTAGAGCAACATGGGCCACACACTCCTCCTCACACTGTAGAGAAAAAAGAGAGAGAAATTAGATGTTACAGCAAAGCACCTCAGTATGAAGTTCAAGCCCAAAAACGTGTCTGAACCCAGAACAACATTTTGTCATTAACTATGTCTTTCTATCACAGCAGTACTGCACAGTGAACTCTCATCGGCCCAAAATAGCTGTTAAACATCAGATATGTTTTCAATAGCTGTGATTAGGTGGAGTTATACAGCATTTTTTTCTTCTTCGCTAATTGAAATAAATCTGAAATAAAATAAAATCTAAAAGTTAGATAAATTTTTTTAAACAAATAAATTAGAAATGTTGCCTTCCTCTAAAAGTTGAAGTACTAAAATTACAACTGAAATAATAAAAACAAAAGCTAATTCAAAATATTATTAAATACTATAAAAAAAGCTAAATAGAAATATTTATAATAAAATTACAACTGAAATTATAAAAACAAAAGCTAATTCAAAATATTAATAAATACTATAATAGCATATAATATCAAAACAACACTGGTTGTGCTACACCTCGCTAGGACACAGTGTTTGTATAAAAGCTTTTCAGATTTAGATGATTAAAAGCTTTCACAGTACCACAGTACAGAACAAAGTCCAAAATACAGAAAGACAGTAATTAGACATTAATAAAGTATTAATAAAAAGCTATACACTAAACAATTAATGTATAAACATAAATGAATAAAATGATAAAACATCTCTGAAATGCAAACTTTTACATTTATGCGGTCTGTGAACTGAAGGATGCCTAAAGTCTTCATTATTGCTGATAAAAATTTAAATAAAAAAAACTTTAGTCAACAAACATGTCAGTAATTTGATTTTCAACAAAATTATATTCAAAACAAACTAATTAAAAATGTCTCTCTTGTCCTCAGAAAATCATGATTTAAAAGGGATGGCGTGCATTAAAAGCTTGGTGTTAGAAAAGGTGCAAAGCTAAATGACTCACAATCATGTTCTGGATCATTTTCCAACATAACAGGAGCAATGAGACAATTACCATCTTTCAGTTTGACACACACATTTTCACTGCATTCATTAAAACTCAGCAAGTCTTCTAATCAAGTGTGTCACAAGGAATGCATCCAAACATCAATTCAAATGTGCGATTGAGTGCAATTTCACACATATTTATGTGAAAAATGAATTGCATGGCAAACAGATTTTCCGTTGCAATTACAAAAAGAACCAGCGATAAACTCAGCTATGATAGCTTCAAAGCTGTGGATTCGCATCACTTAATCAACCAACCTATAAATCAAGTGAAACTTAGGAAATCAAAATATCCTTTTTTTTTCATCCTTTGTCAATTCAGAGCAGCAAAAACCCCTCATGTACCTTTCCATTCCAAACCACTCTCACTAATCGTACAGCAGCAGGCAAAACACACTTAATATCAAATCTGAGGTTCAATTTAACATCAAACATACCAGCCAGAGTGCTCTGACCGTGCCCCAGGTGCTTCAAGTATCTCTCCTCACCTCCACATCTTTAGCCCGTCTTCTTGCATGAATGGTGTGATCTAAGGTGACCTTTGCTAAATTCCAAACTTTCACATTTTAATTTTTTACTTCAGCAAGGCAAGAATCATACCACTGAGAACATTTCCGACACCTCAACCATCAGTTATTAAACACAATGAGTTAGTGCGACTGTGTGGGCACAAATCCACATGCACAGAATGAGAGGAATTGTCCTGACCAGCTGTCAATGCGACAGGATGTTTCGTTGATTGCTTGTTTTTTTAAATTTATTTATTTTTATTTATTTATTTATTTTGTATCTACCGGATAGCGCCGTCCATCTGTGACTGATTCAAACTATTCTCTATATAGAGTGCAACAGTGCCTGTCCACTTTTTTTTAGCAGCCTTAATGATTTCGGAAATATTTTTACTACAGGGATTTTTTAAAACACATTTTGTTTAAGATTTATATGCCATGATCAAAAACAACAGCCCCTAAAAACAAACTCATTGTAATTTCAAATCTTTACCAATCTTTGCCACTATCCTTCAAACCACTAAGTTTTACCCATTTGTCAGCAAGAAGTTTTTAATCATTTAAAATACAATAACATTTAGTATGATCACTTTTTCTTTTATGTATTTTAAAGTACAGGTCAGAATAAGTATGTTGTTACATTTTTACATAAATATATCTGTTATGTTGAATTATTTTACCCATATTTTGACATTTTATTTTCGTAAAAGTTATTTGAAACATGAAAAGACACTTGCATTTAATATGTACATAAAATCACTACTGTAAATTTAATTTGATGTGGACATGAAAATGGGATGCCTCGCATTTGACCCTTAAAGACGTTGATTCTGTATATTGAAATAATTTAAATTTATTGCAAAATAAGCATATTAGTATGGAGACTGCAATCTATAACAATAGACTGAACATCAAATATCTTCTGATGAGCTATGATGTCTTCTGGTGATTTGTGGTGAGAAACTTTGCATACAGCCATGTACTACATCCTCTCACTACACACTGACACCAGACAAAAACAATGTATTAAAACATGTATATGCAAATAAACAGTTCAGACAAGAAGCAATTATGCACCAAACAACTCTGATAGGGCAGCACAAGGCCAGCCAGCCAAAGCTGGGAGAGAGAGCAAGAAATAAAGAGTTAGTATGTGGTGAAAGGTCATGATGGCAGCTCATTAAAATTCTGCCAGTGCACTAACAACGCAGCAGGGCCTGATACAGACATGCTCTCTATCAGATTTACCTGAGGAAGAGTTCTAATCTGAAAGTCAGTGAACTGCCTACTGTCTGCATAAGCTGCTGTCTTCTGAGTGAGCTTTATGAATGACTGATTAGCCACTCAAATAGTGTTCCACATGTGAGACTCGACCCAAAATGGACTTCAATAGTCTGCCGTCAGCATAAGCAGGGTTGGGAGGGTTACTTTTAAAATTTATTCAGTTACAGTTACAAATTACTTCATTAAAAAAGTATTCAGTAACGTAATCCAAGAACCACAATATAAAAGTAATGTAATCTGATTACTTTTGGATTACTTCAAGTTACATATGTAAATAAGTCATAAGTAATAGTAAGTAAGTAATAGTTAAGCCTGCATTTCAGTCCGGCCGACTTTTTTACGCCCTAGGGCCGGGCTTCGGGCCAATTTTCACGTCATAGTTCCCCATTCACATGGGGCGTCAGTGTCAATGCCTCTCGTTTACTTTGAATGGAGTGACGTCAAGCATTGGCGAAATTAATTGTGGGTCTGTTGCATCGCGTTGGGTCCGTTGCTCGCGGCAGAAGTTGAAAACTTTTCAAGCGCCAACGCAGGCGTCAGCCAATCAGATCGCCTTATGCAAATACCCTTGCGCAGGCGCTAGCCTATCGCGTTCATGCAACACCAGAAAACTAATGTGATTGGCTGTTGTCACTATGACGGTCGCGTCAGCACCAAGCTTCAGAAACGCCCTCCGTCAAGCGTCGACGCCGACTCCCCGTGTGAATGTACCGTAGGCTATTTTCATAAAAAAAATACAAGTATAACAAATACAATAAAAACCAGCAAACAAACAAACACAAGT
>NW_015655464.1:285275-287531 GCF_001515625.1 Sinocyclocheilus rhinocerous
CTAAATATATAGCGTTATGTCAAAATACTCATTTATTTAATTTTAAATTAAATAATTGTAATCCTGATAGTATTCCCACTTTTTACAAAATGTAACTGTAATCTGAATACTTTGTTTTTTGATGTAACTGTAACGGATTACAGTTACTAGATTTTTTTTATCCTGATTACGTAACGCCATTATATATATTCCGTTACTCCCCAACCCTGAGCATAAGTTAAATGGCACAATACTCAAAGTACAAAAATACATAGTAGCCTACACATAAATAATAGGTAAAGTAATCAACTCTAAATACACCAAAATGCCATTATTAAAATGTTTCAATAGTGAATGAAACACAAGTTCACTTATGATCAATATTTCTCTCGTCTCTTCTTCTTCAATTGATTTTTTCACTGATGATGGGTCATTCATCTGCTCCTCTCAGCCTGAATCTTTGATTTCTCCCCTGTCCCCATGCAGTGTTTGTATGCATGCTGAGTCTCACAAACCAGTCCTGCCTAGACAAAAGTATCTACGTAGCAGTGTTTGTCGGCCAATATAGTATTTTTAATTGTGCATTGCTCTTTTTACATTTAAGATTACCTGTCATCTAACGCTCCCTTAAAGTCCAACTTTAAAAATATTTATAATTTAATAACACTGTTAAATATAATATTTAGCAAATCTTAAAATTAATACAATTGCTCATCATCTCTATATTCACTTGTAACATTTAAAGCTATTGATTTTAGTGCTTTTTTTTATTAGCGATTTACCAGTTATCGGTCATTATGTAAAAATCTGTTGCAAGGTTAATTTCAACGCATTTTTATTTTTTTATTTTTTTGTTAAAGGATCCCATGCACCTACACTACCATTTAAAAGTTTGGGGTCAGGTTTTTTGAAAGAAATGAACACTTCAGCAGTGACACATTAAACTGCATGATCTGAAGCAGGACTATTCAATTAGTTTCATTTGAGGGCCGGATTATTGAATTGAAAATTTGAAGGGGGCCAAGGGGGAGGGGGGCCATCCCGATCTCTTTCTGGGGGGCCTATAAAATTAGAAAATAAATTTAAATGCATATAATATCAACTAATATGACCAATACCAACATCTATAAAAAAAAAATGAGTGCTGTCTGTCAGTCGTTTAAAATGTTTTTTTTTTCTGTAATTAATCATGATTAATTGTATATTACTATGTTGTCATAATTTCACATTGAACCTCCAAATGAATGTAGAAATTAAAGGTGGTATATTTTAAATATGTTTAATGGCATCTCTCTTTACTAGCCTATTATTAACAAAGGCCAGTATTTTTGATACCAATACTGCTACTGATGTCTCTATTAAATGCATTGTCACCTCAATTTTAGCCATTAATTATAGCCATTCAACATTAAAGAATAATTGAAAGACATTATTTTTAACATTTAGTAGGCTCTGAAAAATATAACATTTAATTTAACTGAACTTAAAACAATCTTCACAAACTATAAATTGTATTTTATAGTTTTGGAATAATTGTGTGTTTTTGTCGGTTGAAGAGCTACTGGCGCGCTGTCTGAAGCTGCTCAGCGTGTGCGTACAGCCAACGCGCAGCCTTTCAAACTGTACTACATCTGATAATCATCTTCGTTCAGTGTCTGCACTATTTCTCGCCAGAAGTTATGACCGATAACACTGTCTTGAAACTCGTTTAAACTAGAGTTGTGGATATCTCATAACCCTCTCACACAAGCGCTTGTCAACACTGCCGTCTATTGATGTTGCGGTCTCCGGTAGATTGTTGTTGTTGTGTCTCTTCCTTTTCCAGGGTATATACAGGAATCATGGAGTTAAATTTAATACCTTTTAAGACTTTTTTAAGACTCTTTCCATACATTTTAAGACCTCATCGCCACTCCAAGTTTTAACCGGTTACATCTGCGACACTTTAACTTACATTTACTATATATTGATTGTAAGATAGCACAACTAAACAGACTTACTTTGTGATAACTCCTTATCAATGCAACATAATTCAGAAGGGGGGAACGAAGCACAAGATAATTAATTGAGCGACTAATCAATGCAACCCAAGAAACAAGAATTGGAACAATAAACAAAACAACTGACAAAACTTATTGTGGAGGGAAAATAAAGCTCTCCGAGCTAACTGGGCAATGAGTTCACGCAGTATATTCAAAAGATGTATTTGTCATATCAACTCTTATAACTGTCTGCAAACCATAGCTCTTTTGTGGAACACTTCTCATGACAAACATC
>NW_015655464.1:287737-287997 GCF_001515625.1 Sinocyclocheilus rhinocerous
CAAGACAAACATCTGCCTGATCAGACAGTTTACCTGTGATTACGGAGTGCTTGATTTGATGCAGACTTGACAGAGTGTCAGTACTGCACTTGAACGTGTCTGAATGATAAAATAATGATCACAACTACATAATTTAAATTGTGAATCCCAAGCCCATGCCAGTAAAAAACCAGTCCAAAGTAGCGCAATTATGTCCCAAATATAAAAATGTAATTTCCATCCCTAAAATACATATTTTACAGTCACTGTTATGCACATTT
>NW_015655464.1:288007-292673 GCF_001515625.1 Sinocyclocheilus rhinocerous
AGCTGCAGAAGTCAGATTTGACTAATCACGGGTCAAAAGTAAGGAGAGATAACTGACAAAGATTTTGGAGTATTTGCTCCTCAACAGATCCTGAGCTCACTGACAAATATCTTTTATCGTATATGTGCTCCCTTTACACAGTGTGCACGCGATCGCGAAATCGAAAGTGAAAGTGAACTGCGAGCGCTCATTCACATATTGATAGCGGCGCCCTGATGTGCGAAAATAATATACAATATTAGAATGTTTGCGGGAGCGGACACAAAAATCGCGGGAGGGGATGGGAGCATGCGGTAATGGTAAGAAGTTCAGCGAGAGCGAGCGGTATCAACAAGCCCCACGCTATCATGCAGCGGCGCAGTCAGTCAGTGAGCGCCGTAACAGATGACGTCAAATCTTGCGGGATTCCATAAATAAACCTTTTAATACTTTTTAAGGCCCCGCGGACACCCTGTTTCCTTTTTTGGCTGTGAAACCACGGCCTGGGCCAGTGATGCCACCTTGTGGACAAATTAATTAGTGCAAAAACAATTCAAGGCGTATGTGCGAACTGCGTGTAGCCTACTCTTCCCTGGGGCTGGATGAAGATGATTGGCGGGCCGGATTGGGACCGCGGGCCCCCAATTGAATAGCCGTGATCTAAAGTAACAGTAAAAACATAATGTTACAAAAAAGATCAAATAAGTGCTGTTCCTTTGAACTTTTTATTTAAAGAATTCTGGAAAAAAAGTACCACAAAAATATTAAGCAGCACAACTGTTTGCAACATTAATAATAATAAGAAATGTTTATTGAGCACCAAATTAGCATATTAGAATGATTTCTGAAGGATCATGTGACACTGAAGACTGGACTAATGGCAGCTGAAAATTCAGCTTTGTAATCACAGGAATAAATTACATTTTAAAATATATAATCTTCCTGACCCCAAACTATTATAACTATTACAACTATATGGAGCAGAAGCCCCATCAGACCAGTACTGACTGCTCCAAAGTCAAAACGTACACACAGTATCAGAGCTGGTGGAAAATCTGGAGAGAGAGAAAGAGAGTCTGGATTCTCCATGGCTGGGGATGTTTGGGTCAGACCGCATCTGATAAAACTCTTTTCTCCACTGCTTTTTCTCTTTCTCTGTATGCATGGGAGGACAGAGGGAGGGTGTATGTGGGAGAAGAAAGGATAGAGGGAGGAAAGTGGAGTGGAAGTGAGTTATTTAGAAAATGACTACAGTAAGCTGTAATCAGGCTCTGGTGGGGCTGAGCTCTGGAGCTCAGACAATCTGCCTACACTGGCCTTTATGCTCAGGAAAAACAGACTAATTACACTAAAATATACACATACAATAGAGTGAGAGAGAAATCCAATGTACGGTTGCATATTGCAGGTTGCAGTTTCCCAGGAACACAAAAAGCTATTGAGTGAAATGACTTTTCAGAGGAAGAGTGGAGAGGAGAGATTGTGATTATCATTTATGAGGACTATGGAGGAGGACATCAGGTGGGCGGGGGGTGAGAGCTTACATTTTGATTTTTTCAAAAGAGAAACAAGCTTTACCCTTGAATACGAGAGTGGCTCAATAGGAAGGAGAGAGAGAGACATTGCCTGTAAATAAACGTTCACATCAGTGCAGGCCCATTTAAAGAATCAATTTATAGCAGCCTGAATAGATTGTGCTGTAGCTGCGTGTTGACTGTCAGCGTGTTACTGATGACTTAAACACATCCCCTGAACGATATGCTTTCGCATGCTTTTTTTTATTCTGTGAGAGTTATTCTGAGAGTTTTGTTGGTCTAAGATTGTCAATTTTAAGCACATGAAGTGTGTGAAACATGCAGTTTCAGGTATTATAGCTTCTAAGTCAGAGAGAATTTAGCTAATAGCTAATGCTAATGGACTGTGTGTGAAAGAAACAAAGAAACAAAGAAAGAAAGAAAGAAAGGAGAGTAGACTAAGAGGAAGAGGAAAATGTGTGAAACCATCAATTAGAAAAATAATGAAAGAAAAAATAAGTAATGATGCGTCAACAGGGGAACAGAAATCAAAGAAAAATAGAAGAGGTGAACAGTATTAAAGCTTAAAACAGAGAGATACTGGCTGTCTGACACTGCAGAATGGAGACTCACATTATGACATGTGCTGGTATTCAGTAATACAGCATATTGCAGTAATGAACATCCATAGAGTGCATATTTTCTATATATACCTTAAGCCCATGCTTCAGTTTTGGCATGAACTAATGCATACAGCCGAACATTTTCAAACTATACTCTGTTTGACATGCTCGATACATGCACAGCAGAAAGTTTCATCCAAGCCCAGTGTTTGCAATATTTATGTCCAGAAATTATGACTGCTAAAAAATTTCAAACTCTTTCAACTAGAGTTGCGGATATCTCAATCCGTCACACAAGCGCTTGTCTGAGTGGAAGCCTGTTGTTGTTGGGGTCTCCCGCAGTTAGTTGTTGTTCTGTCTACTCACAATTTCACAGCTGTAAAACAATGATCCGGGCCAGTGTTTACACCTTGGGCTTATATACTTTGGGTTTTATTGTCCTAATTGTTTAGCTGTTGGTAACTGTTTGGTAACCAACATTGTTCAAAATGTCTTCTTTGGTGTTCAACAGCTGAAAGAAATTCATACAAGTTTGGAATAAATTGAGGGTGAGTAAATGATAACAGAATTTTCATTTTTAGGTGAACTATCCCTTTAAAGGGGTCATATGATGCGATTTCAAGTTTTCCTTTCTCTTTGGAGTGTTACAAGCTTATTGTGCATAGATAAGATCCCTGAAGTTGCAAAGACGACCTACAATAATGTACAGTATTTGAAAAATAATGTGTTTTTTGAACATTAAAGCATGTCAACATATTCTGTTACACCAAATACACAGAATAATGATCTTTAAAAAAGCATCATATGACCCCTTTAAATCTTTTCAAACAGCAATTAAGATTGTTGTATTCGCTAGGGTGTTTATAAAACAACAACTAATACTTCCCATCAAGCATTTACATGTACAAGTATTTAAGTATTAAAAAAATCAGAATATTGATTGAAAATGTTTTTTTTTCTTTATTATACATAATTGTGTTCTTCTGCACTTTAATTGTTTGAAACTTCAAAAAAAATCAGCAATTATTGTGATATGAAAAAACACACATATAACACAGTATACACAACATATACAACAAAGACCATTAGCATTGCAACAAACTTTATTCAAATGAGCAGGGACTACCAATGGGAGTGCAGACAGTGATCAGACTGAGTGTTAGAGAAGAAATGACAGCACAGCAAAATGGTGACCTCCAGCATTTGAATAATGGGAGTAGACTTGTGCCGGTATTCTGTAATGCGATATATCACGGTAATGAATATGCACGATATTGTTATCGTGGGCACTTCTAAATACCGTGAATAATTATATATTACAAATTATTCAGAATTTTGAATGCATTTTAAGAATACTTTTCCCATGAACTGGTCAAAATGCACAACACCGCTGTATGCTGCATGAAAGACTCGTGGGCACTCCGAGGTAAACAAGCGTGGATGAGAAGCACATGGCGGAACATGTGAGACGCTCTGGATGAAAGCGCACTTTCACCCTCTGACAGCAGATGGCGCTAAACTGCAGAAATAATAATAATAATAATAATTCATTTAAATGCAGCCGTTACCCCGGAAACCCTGTAAACAAAGCAGCTGCACTACTTCCTGTTTCTGAATCATGTTTAAATGATTTAAATAGCCATTCAGATTGTATTATGACAGCACTTTTTTAAAACTAAATTTCAATATCGTGATAATACCGCATACCGTGATAAAAGCATTAGCAATTAATCGCAACATGAAAATTTGATACTGGCATATCCCTAAATGGGAGTGTGAGTGACTGAGAGTGCCTCTGACATTTCTACTCATGATCGTTCAGCCTAGTGCTGGGCGGTATGACCAAAAATTTATATCACGGTATTTTTCAAAATTATACCGGTTTCACGGTACAAGAAGGTATTTTTTTTTTCATGCATGACCGGGTGTTAACCATATTTTCTACTGATTGAGAGAGGTATATTACTTTTTTGTCTCATGCAGCGCACTGCCTGCATCTGAGTAACAAACAACAACAAAAAAAAAGTGCATGTGATATAATAACAGACGAACTACGCTCAAATGTATAATTCCAAACAATCAGTAAGCGACAGTTGTCAATAACAATTGGCTGGAGCCAGAGCCAATGGTAAAAGTCTTTGCGCGAGGAGACCCAGCCCCATTTTGGAGGTTCTGCCCACTTTTGGAGTTCACGCCCCATTTTGGAGATCTCCGGTCTGCAGTTATATCTACTTGAAAGTCGCACTCGTGTGTGTGAGACGCGGGAGCTGATGGCAGGGGGCGGTGGATATTTGTGGCGGTCAATGTGGATATTGTGGATGAGTTCTTCTGTGTCATCACGTTCTATTAGTTCTACAGCTTCAGTTTCAGAACTTTCACGCTTAGTAACACATACAGCTGTTCACTCACCACAGTGCAACAGTGAAAAGGGACCCCTTTCAAACAGTGTCGCGTTCCGAACGTTGTTTAAGCGACATACAAAATTCATATCATAACAAAAATAAACACCGGTATTCGGTATGAACCGGTATACCGCCCAGCACTAATATA
>NW_015655464.1:292815-308113 GCF_001515625.1 Sinocyclocheilus rhinocerous
AGCTGATGGCAGGGGGCGGTGGATATTTGTGACGGTCAATGTGGATGAGTTCTTCGGTGTCATCACGTTCTATTAGTTCTACAGCTTCAGTTTCTGAACTTTCACGCTTAGTAACACATACAGCTGTTCACTCACCACAGTGCAACAGTGAAAAGGGACCCCTTTCAAACAGTGTCGCGTTCCGAACGTTGTTTAAGCGGCATACACCGGTATTGCGTTATTTAAAAAATTCATATCATAACAAAAATAAACACCGGTATTCGGTATGAACCGGTATACCGCCCAGCACTAGTTCAGCCACTGAACATAAGGTGCGAGTACAGCAGAAAGCGAGTGATCTGTGGGTGTGTGAGTGTGAACAAACGCGTGGAAAGATCAGACCCGTGAATGTGAGTAAGCGCGAGAGTGTTTGCATGCATGAACGAGAAGATGCGACAGACAGAGCCAGCTTAGGGGCAAGATATACAATGACGTGTATCCAATTAATTAATATACATCATTTCATTTCTACTGTAACATATACTAGAGGCAACCGGGAAAAGCAATATGCAGGACTTATCATATAGGTGGATGTGTGTGTTGACCACTTACAGTGAGATGATGTGTGAACAATGAACCACAGGCCAAATGAAAAGGTGTTGAAGCTCTCTGCATTTTTATTTATATCTGGACCTGCCTGAGCAAGGCTGTGTGTAATGTGAAGCCCAACAGACGTGACAAAAACAAGAGGAACATTGAGAAAAAACCAGCAGAGCAGAAGAGAGGCAGAACTGCTACATACACACATGCTTTAAATACTCACAAACTAAACAAGAATCTTCAGGCTCCTCACGACTTGTCACTATGTAATTCAAAAAATGCATCTCAATTTTTCAGCCACATATGAGTGTAAATCTTTAGCGTGTTGCCAAATTCAGTGTAAAGATTACACATTAAAATCTGTACTAAAACTAGAAGGGGGAACATTATATTGAGCGCTTATGACAGGAAGAGCCACTCACTGGATATTGGAGTTCATCTGTGCGTTATAAATCACTGGATTTACCTTGCAGACACAGCCATTAACTGCTTCATACAACAGCAATGGCACAATTGAATGGTTCTCCTTAATTCTTTGAGTACTTTTTTTGTGTATATGGTTACGCTAGTGGCACAGAAATTATACTTCATGTTTATTTACACATAAAACAGAAATATTATTCAATTAATTTTGAACTGGAAGTGACAAAAATAATGAGCCATGATTCAGTAAGTAACTCAAGAACAGCTCTGACACACTGATTCAAAATGATTCTTTTGAGTCTTTTTGAATGAATCAATTAAAAGAGTCAGCTCATAAAAATCAGACTATGCATACATTTTGCAACAATTTGCCATAAAGCAGCCTTTCCATCCCAGGTTTGTCTAGAAAATGTGATTCCATTATATATTCTATTGTATATTTAACTAAATTAAAGCGAAGGAACAAATTATGTGGCCACAACTGAACTAAAACTAGGGAACAAATTTGTATGATGTGGCCACAATTTAACTTAACAAGGGAATTAATTAATTATATGTATCCACTAATTAATATGTTGTGGGAACAAATTCTTAATTTGTGGGCATTATCTATTTCTTCTTCTGCACATTCTTCTGTACATTTTTTTTTACATATAGGCCTACATTTTTTAATTATTTGCATCTTGCTGTTTCCATCCAACATATTTTTATGCATTATTCCAAAACTGGCCTGAAAATATGTGTAAGGAAACCCGGCTAATGCCTTAATAGTGCATTGTGAAGTCTGCTGTAGTCTCTCACTGCATACTATACAGAGAAAAAAAGCAGCAACACATTAAATTAAATGTTTCAACAACCATCAGCTCCCCTTATGCAACTGGATACAGTTATCAAAACACCTCACATCCATCCCACTGCTAACAAAAAACCTCTGCAAGACCATATAAAGTCAAAACTGAAGTTTCAACAACTGCTCAATGATATACCCACACTGATGTAAGACCACTAGGGAGTGAGAGTGTGTCCCTCACACACATTCTTTATATACCAGACGTCTGTGCTAGTTCACAATAACAGAAACGAGGATAAAAATGCTCACAAAACAGGATGAAGAAATGACAGGGTGAGACAATTTCATTTTTGAAAAGATTCATCCATTTACTGCTCATCCGTTTGCCCAAGACGCCTGCAGCTCATCTGAAATTGGACACCCTGGTGATAAATTGCGGCAAAAAGGAAAAAAGGAAGGAAGAAAGAGGAATGATTTTTGAAAGGGCAGGGGAAAAGCTGTCTGTCTGCCTCTGGTGAGTGGGAGGGCCGCTCTCTCCAGGATTCAGACAGCTGCCATCTCATCCCAGAGTGCATTAGATGAACATGCCCATCCCAACAGCTGTCCCTCCCTGTGCCCTTCAACTGTTACTGGACACCAAAGATGCAACCCAACGTTCAACATTAAGGGGAACTGAATCAGCCTAGAGTGCATCCTGGCTCTTCATCATGATTTGTCATGTTTACGTCTCCTTACAACGATCTATGGCCAGCCTTTTCCAGCTGTACCCTTCCCTCATCCATCATAATGTGGACGGCCCAATTGCTCCAGCACATCTAAACCGCAGCATCCACACAAACACTTTACAGGAACTAGTTTTAGCCAGGGGCTCTTTCTGGGAGCAGGTTGATCTTTGTTTAAAAAACCCAGAGCCAAAGCAAAGTTTAATGAACTGATTCTGAAGATATTTAACACACAGGTACACAAAGGTGTTTGATTCCATATGAAATGCAAACACAAACTCTTCTATTTCTTTAGTTATTATCGAGTAACTTGCATTTCAGACAAAATTTGACTAGTTAAGGTGCAGTCACACTAGTCTTTGGTTGGCAATGGGATGTCACACTCTAAGGCAGTGGTTCTCAACCTTTTTGAATTTGAAGTATTCAAAGGGCCACTGACTTTTACAGTTTTACATGATTTACTGGATATGGATTAAGGATAAGAATTAAAAATATATTATATTATATTTTTTATATCAATGGAGTTATAAGATTTTATAATAAAAAAAACAGTTGTTAATGGGGTACTCTACTCCACTTTTCTGCAACACAAGTTTGTATTATTTGTATGGAGCAAAGTAGTCAATAAGTCTATTGCTATTTGAATTTGCAGGTCAGAATTACCTAAACATGAACTATGGTGCAGAAGAGGAGTTTCTGTCTCTCAACCGAACAGGTTTAAATTAATTTAAGAAAATTAGTTAGTTTCACTCAAATATTACTGAAAGTTCATTGCACTTAACAGAAAAAAGTTATGTGAACTCAAAATCTGATTGTAGTAAGCTGAACTTGCTGACTGAGTTGCAGCAGATTTCTAGTTCCCAGCATGCTTTGCGTCTGACTGTAGGAGAGTAAATGTTAAAATTATGTGTTATTTTGTGTGGTTTTGCACAAGATAAATATAGGGAGAGATGTGTTAAGGTTTAATATTCCGTTATGTTGAGATTTACAGGGGTTTCTGTTATATTGATGTTTTGTAGAGTCACCATTGTAGTGAAGAGTAGAGCCTGTGGTTGAAGGTGGGCTGCAAACATTTTAGCATATATTTCGTGATTTACTGGATATGGATATTTCACATTTTTCATGAAATATGTGTAAGGAACTGAAAGGAGCACAAATCTAGTGTAACTATACCTTTCAATTCACATGTTTTCTCTCCACCAATGAAAATAGTTCTGAAAGAACAGCGACAGCTATTTCCCATGGCTGCTCAAAGCATTCTGTCATCACTCCACTCCAGCTCTGCTCCAGTTTTTACATTTGCACAATGTCAGCTCGCTATCACAGTGACCAAAGCAACACACCAATACCCCATCACAGACGCATGGAGAGAACAGACATAAAAAGAAGATAATAAATGTCAACATTCTCTTTTTTACTGTCGTTCTTTGCTGTACTCATCATACACACACTCCTCTGACAGCCACCACAGTCCACAATCCTCTACTGTTGTCCTGTGGGCTGTACAGGGGAGATGGTCAAACAGACAGACTGCTTGGCTTTGTGACCGCAAACATTTCACAAGGGCATGTGACCATGGGAACAGACACATCAAACACAAGCAAACCGCCACAACTGTGCTGAACTTTCCAGATTCCAGGAAAAAGATAAAGCCTTGACATGGACGAAAACTGGCTGAGAATCTGCTTTAGCTCTAGATTACCATAAACCTGTCAGATGTTGTCTTACAACCTACTTATGTACACAAACGCTTGCTGTCAGGGAAAGGTGAGGCTTTGGACGTATTCGTTCAGGGTTCCCACATCCCTTGAACAATATATTTCCATGACTTTCCATGTTTTCATTCCAGAAGGATTTAAGAAATAATTTTATACAGCTTGCATCTAAAAATAACAATTTATAGTCTATTTCTAAACAAAAAGAAATAGGCTAAAATAAAATATATAAATATTATATTCACTGAAGAAATTCCCTAATATTCCAAGTTTTCCAATAAAAGTGAGAACCTTGTCAGTTGACTAAAATGAATCACATGAATCGCAAACTGAAAAGTGAAACAAATGAGTTGACTTGCTAGTCTAATGCTATAATACACCTTAGCATTTAGTCTTTGCGCCTGACATTTATCGGAGACATGCTCAGATACGCCCTTCATCAGTACATCACTTCCTCATCACAAACACTCATTTTGTTCCCATCTCAACGTCCTACAATTGTGTGTTCAGAAGTGTGTGTGTGTGTGTGTGTGTGAGCAGAAAGCTGATCAGCCCACATCAGACTTTCGAGTTCGGCCTAACCCTTTTCTCTCTCAATAAGCTCTGAAACATCAATCACTGCAGATACAGTGCTGTTGACACAAAGGCCGTAGAAAGAAAGAGGGCACTGCAAATTCCTGAAGTAACAAAGCTTATGAAGCGTGTCTGACGGGGTCAATAAGCTTTTTACAGGCCGGTAAGTTGCTGTGAAACTGCAGGAGTGACCCAGGCATTTGAGAGGTGTCAGAGAGGTGAGTGTTTTCTAATCTTTACGTGAGAACAGCTTGTGCAAGCTTTAACACTGACTCGCATGAAACTGGGCACTGATGCATAAGCAGTAATGTCGCTAACAATGTGTGAGCAGGAGTGAACGAAGCCTTTTGGCCGCCTCTAATCAATTTCATCAGCAGCCTGGCGCTCAACGGCGGCTCACCACAAAGCTCAAAATCTGCCCCGTTTGTCCCTTTAGGGGACAGTACAGCTACTTCAGCATCAAATGCAAATAAATAAATGAATAAATGACACCAGTCTTTACAGTTTCAGTAACAGTGTGTCAAATCAGTCCCTGAATGCTGTCTGCCCACAAGAGCAATTGTGCCCAATGTGTGAACGGTCAAATTCAGAATTTTTTATCAGTGATGAATTCCTATGAGTTTTACATGACCTTTCTAGGCATTTGTGATTGATTACCAGACAAGAATTTACAAAAATCATTCAAATTCAGACTGAACGATTTCCATAACAACTATAACAAACCAATCAATCATTTGTGAACAGCATACATTACTATTTGGGGTGGGTAAGAATTTTTTATGTTTTTAAAAAAGGCTCTAATGTTCACCAAGCCTGCATTTATTTGTTAAAAAATACAGTAACAGTAATATTGTATAATATTCTGATTTAAATTTGTGCTTTATAATTTTATATAATTTAAAATGTAATTTACTCTAGTGATAGTAAAGCTGAATTTTCAGCAATCATTACTCCAGTCTTCAGTGTCACATGAAACTTCAGAAATCATTCTAATATGCTGATTTGGTGCTCAGAAAACATTTCTTATTATTACCAAAAACTGCTGTGCTGCTTAATTTTTTTGTGGAAACCATGATACTTTTTTCAGTATTCTTTGATGGTTCAAAAGAATATAATTAATTTGAAATAAAAAACATTTGTAACATTACAAATGATTTTTACTGGCACTTTATATTATTTTATATAAACTGATACTGAATTCATATTAGGGCTGTACGATATATCGAAATTAGGGCTGTGTATCACCAGCAAAGTCACGATACGATACGTATCACGGTACAGAGGCCACGATACGATACGTATCACGATACATGACTGCACTGAATTTCACCTCAGCAGAATTTAGAAAAAAAGCTGTTTATTAAACACTGCTTACTATAGTGCCATTTCTAACTATTGGCAGAGCAGGCAGTTCAATATCGCACAGCCCTAATTCATATGTATATTAATATTTACATTACAGTGTAATTTATATTAATATTTAAAGTTAAGCAAGAGATCACATTTTTGAGAATCACTAAACTTGACTGCTATAGGTACTGACTTCTGAATTTTGGCACCATGACCCTGGTTCACTTTATGGGCTTAATTTAATATAGCTGAGATATCTGATTTTATGAAGTAACTAATCTTAGCACAGCTATTTAGAGTAAGATTATGTTTTTTACAGCCTGATTTTTCCCCCTACAGATTCAATCTAATTATCCAGAGGGAATTCTGCACTCAGGGCTCATGAATCATGTGAGCCGTGAATCTTGCGCCTCATTCAGAGACGTCTTTGATAAATACGGCCTCAGTGTGAAGTGCTCTGTAGTGGTTCACAGCAATCAGACAGAGCTAGTGATTCATCCTCATCTACACTCAGCTCCATGACCGCTTTCGGCCCTCAAATGCACTGATCTGACTTTTCATTATGTATCTGTGTGTTTTTGTTCCATTCGTTAAATTACTACGCTGTGTTGTACATCCTTGTGTGTCATATAAAATACTGCGTGATGCTGCAATATGATTCAGTGCAATGCTTCAGTGAGCACTGATAAGTGCAAAGCTGCCCATTAATAAGAAAGCCATAGTACAATGTGAAGCGTACAGAAACACATTTGCTCTGCTACGAACTAGTGCTGGGCGGTATACCGGTTCATACCGAATACCGGTTTTTATTTTTGTTATGATATGAATTTTGAAAATACCGCAATACCGGTGTATGTCACTTAAACAACGTTCGGAACGCGACACTGTTTGAAAGGGGTGTTGCACTGTGGTGAGGGAACAGCTGTATGTGTTACTAAGCATGAAAGTTCCGAAACTGAAGCTGTAGAACTAAAAGGAACGTGATGACACAGAAGAACTCATCCACAATATCCACATTGACCGCCACAAATATCCACCGCCCCCTAAATATGGTTAACACTCGGTCATGCATGAAAAAAAAATACCGTCTTGTACCGTGAAACCGGTATAATTTTGAAAAATACCGTGATATAAATTTTTGGTCATACCGCCCAGCACTACTACGAACACAAACACAGATCTCGGTGCATACCCGGAGACCCATTAGCCATAAATTACACTTAACCAAGAGGTCAAAGTGTTGCTGATTAGTATGGCCCAGTCATTCCCTGCTGGTAGACACACCATCTGCCTGCTAAAAACAAATACACTAACTGTCATTTAAAAGTAACCATATATTCAGATGGATTTTTTCCCAAGAAATATATAAATTGCAAATGTTTTATTATAATGCTGTAAACATTTTACCAGTGACAGATATTATTGGAAACATAAAAGGGACTTTTCACTGTCTGCTGCCTTTCAGGTCACATTTACAGTAAAAAAAAAAAAAAAAGTATGTTTTTTAAAAAATTTTTTTTAAACAGAAGTAAAAAACAGTAAAAGTGTGAAATATTATTAAAATCTATTTAAATATATTTTGAAATGTAATTTATTCTTGTGAAGGCAAAGCTTAATTTTCAGCAGTCATTACTTCGGTGTCACATAATACTTCAGAAATCATTATAATGTGCTGATTTAATACTTCAGAAAGATTTCTTATGACTATCAATACTGAAAAGAGTTTTGCTGCTTAATATTTTTGTGGAAACTGTGATATATTTTTCCAAAATTCTTTATTGAATGTAAAGCATTTTTAAAATAGAAATATTTTGTAACCTTAAAAATGCATCCTTGTAGAATAAAAGTATTAATTTCTTTCAGAATAAAATAAAATACAAATAATAATCATAATAGTTACTCAAAACTCAATATTTCATATTTCTGGTGATTGGCTAAAAAGCAACATCCATAACTGAGCTCCCATGAGCAAAGATAGGAAATTTCAAAAGGCATACTTCCAGGAGGTCCTGCACTACCCGATCAACTGCCATGGAGATAAAATAATAGCTTTCTCAAGGTATTATAGACCTCCTTCAACTTAACTCACCAGCCAGCAAATGTCTCTGGGGGTTATGACCCATGTCACGGCGATACTCTGACCTGGAAGTGCAACATTCCTGGTGCTCCTACACCATAAGCCCACCCAGCAACTAATGCGGCTGCTTCCAGACACCATAACTCTCGGTATGTGATGGGAGTGATAAAGTGGCAAGCCAGGCATGCAGAAAACAGCAGCGTATCTGATAGAAACACCACCAGCGGTGGGCAAAGTTCCTCCCCCAGTAAGATTGCATTTCATAAGACGGATCAGTTTTGCTCTGATCACACAGTAACAGGGTCGGACGTGCTCAGCAGGAGTGCTGATCCTAGATGACTATGATTCTCAGAAGAACAGGCTACAGGTCCAAAATCAGATCAAGAGGGGCTTACTGCGGAGGCAGAGGCCACTGGCTTGTGTGGGTCTGTTATTGTTAAGAGTGCTGGTAATAAAGGCATGTGGGTTGGTGAATCATCCAACAAAAGCAGTGATTTTGAGATGATCATGCATGTGCGAGCACACTTGTTCTGAGCAATTGTGGCTGCATAATTTCCTATGAAGGCCAGGTATAATTAAATGGTAATCTTCTAAAATCCAAACTGTTGTTTGTTGATGAAAAGCCATGCAAAAACAGACCAGGGAGTGAAGCGAATAGAAATGGTGCTTCCGTGATAAATCAGATTAAAATGTCTCTTTATGGAACGAGCTGTGCAGAGCGTCACATTGGAGGAACAGATCCAGTGGTGTGGGTTTTAGCATGTATTAGACTCTGGGTGGGGATGGCGGTTGGGTTCATGGGGTTCAAGGCTGTGGTTCTCACAGCCAAGCATAGTCTCTGCATAGCCACCATGTTTTAAGTGTCGGCTCTTGCCTGATTAACCAAAACCTTCAAAAACAATTCATTCACGAAACTCTTGGATTACACAAGTCTGTAAAAAGTACTTATAAACATCAACGCAACCATGATGGTGTAATGCTGGATCATAAGAATAAGTTTAACTTTTTTTATACAATTAGTTGTTTTGGCTGCCAAGTGAAAAATATGTAAGTACTTAGGGATTGCAGAACTACTTAGGGGGTTTTCACACTGGTCATATTTGCTGCGGTCCGAGCCTGAGTGCAGTTGCTCCCGGCACCCCCGCAGCGTTGGTCTGGTTTCACACTCACTTGATTCTTTCAAGAAGTCATCTGAGAGCAGGTGTTTCTGTGAAGTGGGGTAGCGTTATCTACGTGACCCAACAAATATTCATCCTCCCATATCAATGAACGCTAATTAAAAGCGAAGGAAAGCGAGGAAAAGAGGGAAAACCCCAACAAGCCCCAACCCCCGGTAATACCGGTATTACAGGTGTTGTCATGCGTCAATTAACCGGCGGGAAAATTTCCTTACCGTCACAACCCTAACGCTCACTCTTGATTCGTTACCCCGGTGCGCTCTCGGGTCCGCATGGCAGCATTCACATTACCATTTTTTCTTGCGAAACACGCCCTGTTTCGAACTAAACTATGTGTTTATGTGTAAACTATGTGTAAACTAACCATCTGCTACATACTAAACTCCTAAGGTGCCATTTCAGATGTTTTGTTAACGTCTGCCATTTTGCTAAATTCAACTGATTTCAATTTCTGATTTAGCTAGTTGAATGCACCCTTGCTAAATACAAGTATTAATGTTTTTCAATAAATTAATAAATAAATAAAATAATCGATCTTACGGACCCCAAATTTTTGAACAGTAGTGTAGGCTATATACTAGCTTTGCACCATTCTAGGCCACAGACCAGTCTATCAGACAGATTTTCTTGTTCAGGTTAGCTGTGTTATTGTACACTATTTTCTGACAAATTCTCACAAAGCACTTTGATTGAGCCATTACACAACTATAATCTTGTTTTTCTTGAACCACTATATTGTTCATTTTGGCCATGTGTTCGGGATCATTGTCCTGCTGAAAGAAGAACTTTCTCCCAAGCTTCAGTTTTTTAGCAAACTGAAATCTCTTCACAGTGCTTCCCTGTATTTTGAACCCCACAACATGATGAACTACAACAGATCAGTGTGTTTTAGGTTTGGGTAATGTACTATTTACACCAGACAAATTGCTTTGGCAAAAAGCTTTTTCTTGGTTTCATCTTGCCACAAAATCTTTTAACATCTTGGTTAAAAGACTTACAATGAGGTTCCATTTGTTAACTTAAGTTAACTACATTAGTTAACATGAACTAACAACAAAAAATATTTCTAAAGCATTTATTAATCTTAGTTAATATTTCAACATTTACTAATACATAGTTAAAATCAAAAGCTGTATCTGTTAATATGTGCTGACATGAACTAACAATGAACAGTTGAATTTAATTAACTAAGGTTAACAGATTAATAAATACTGTAACAAATGTATCGCTATTCTTAGCTCATGTTACCTGTTAAAATGTTAACTGATGGGACCTTACTGTAAAGTGTTACCAAAATCTTTTGTTCATCAGCAAATGCTAACACTAAAACTAAACATTAACAGTAGGTAATGCATTAGGAACTAAGAAAAAAACAGTAATTCTACAACACTTAGGCTATTTATCTAGGTTATTGCCAATTGCTACATACACTAATATATTTTAACAAGTTAATGCATTATGAATGACTTCACAATGAACAATAATATATTTATAAATGAAGACTGACAACTTTGATAGACACTGTTAAAATGTTAACTAATGGTAATGAGTTGAACCTTTTTGTAAAGTGTTACAGCCATGTTTTTGCCACCCTTTAAAACAGAACAATCTTTTCTAGGCAGCGCCTGGGTGGTTTGACGGATCTTCCATTTCCTCAGTAATTGAAACAACAGTGCCCACATCCTAGACATCCTAACGCTTGATATTTTGCTTTGTGTTAATTTATACATGTTTATGTTATTTATAACTTCTCTGAAAGGCTCTTTAGTCTTTATTCTCACAACTGTCCTTCAGATTCAAAGACTGAATACATTTTTAACTGTGTTCTTAAAGAATGCTTTTAATGTAATAATTCACAAGTAGAAGCCAATTAAGACAAACTTGGACAATGTGTCCTTGATAAAGTGATTTTTTTTTTCATCTAGGTGAACTCATATCTTCTGGGATGCTGTTTACATAAGAATATTTCCTAATAAAAACAATGTTACATTAAATTTGAGAATCAGTGCTGCTCAGAACTGAAAATATGACTGAACTAAACCTCAATGTCAGATGAGAGAACTGGTTCAATTTTGTGAGTATCTGACTGTATCTGACAGATTGGCAGCTGCTGTCACTGTTCAAAGGTCACTTCATTTTTATTTCTCCAGAGAAAAGCAATAGATGTAGAGTGTCAGCTACACCTTGAGTGTGAATTGCATGCATATGCCCCAGCACATTTATGGATGTATGTGTGTGTGTGTGTGTGTGTGTGTAATATGCTGTATCTCTCTCTCTCTCTTTCTCCACAGCCTCCAGGGCACAAGGAGGGAAATTGAGGTGCGCTCCCAAGGGTGGAGAGACGGTTGCCAGAAAGATTAACCCGCCTTCCTTTTATAGCCCCTGACAAGAGGTTAAATCACACGTTACAGTTCCGCACACTAACCTCTCCCTGAATAATTAGATCATGAATATTACAGTGGCTGACTCTGGCAGGCCACGGCTGATTAGTTCTGGCTGGAGAGGCTGAGGGCACTGCTAGGATTTAAAAGCTGCTCATCACATCAGCCTCATAGAAGAAAACATTCCAGTGAAACCAACGAAGGCTGAAGTGAAGTAAATAGATGTCCGATAAAGTCCTCTTGACCAACAAAAACAATGCCAAATGTTGGGCCAAAGGAGCAGGATAAATCAAGCCGACAAATTTCATGGCTAACAGCTGAATGGCTAACAAATCTACAGGACATGACTGAAATATGGAAATATGTTATCTTTGAGCAAAATTAACAATGGAGTCTATGCATCCGAATATGTCTTCTTCAAAAGAAATAATTTTGAAGTAAATAAAAGATTGGTAATGGAGTACATTTTACAGGAAAATAATGTTTCTACTCAAAAAAAAATAATTCCAGTTCAATCCAATGTGTTACTTGATGTAGACAAGTAGTATGCTAGTGTGTAACTATGCAGACGTCAGGTGTTATGAGTGTCCTGACTTAAAAGTAGGGCTGTGCAAAAAATCGAATGCGATTTTCATGCTCATCTCGTCAGTAAAGCCGCTTCTGGTGATTGGTAGTAAATCTCCAGCACGTGCTTTAAATGAATCGCCTGCAATTTTGAACGCAATTTTGTGTAGCTTGTCAGTGAACTACGGCTCTGTGTAGTAAATGCCGCTCCATCTGAAAGCACGTGCTGGAGATTTACTACCAATCACCAGAAGCGGCTTTACTGATGAGATTCGCATGAAAATCTAGTGCTGTGTTCAAAATATCGATACGACGATGTATCGTCACAGAGATTTGACGATACGAGTATCGATACAGCTGGCCCTGTATCGATATTGTGGCACGTGTGCAGCAGTGGACCGCGCTTAATTTGTTTCAAATTTTACAACGTTTAAAATTGAGTAGATTTGCTGGTGATACACAGCCCTATGAAAATCGCATTCGATTTTTTGCCCAGCCCTACTTAAAAGAGCCCACCCACAAGTCTCTATGACATTCTGGTCCCTAGATATGACACCACTTAGCGAGCACCACTAATAAGCATTCTCCTTCACTGTTGTCGATTTGTGGATGGAGGCCGAGAGCGTTCATTGATATGGGAGGATGAATATTTGTCGGGTCACGTAGATAACGCTACCCCACTTCACAGAAACACCTGCTCTCAGATGACTTCGGGCAGGAGCCCCTATTAATTACAGGAAGCCGGCACAGAGGGACAGTCAGCATGCAATGAGACACTGGGACATCAACTACAGGAAGACAAATGGCCCAACCGTGACTGAATGCAGACACACACATTCTCAAGCACACACACACACATACACACTCAGCTCCTTCTCATCCTCTTCAATCAAGCTCTGTAATGCTGCCCGTGTAGGTCTTACTCACTGCCAGCCAGGCTATGTCGCATTTCAGAAACTAGGTCACATGGATGGCTTTTTATCACACAACTCCACAAGCGGACTCGAAAACACTATAGGCTGCTTCAAACACGCTTTCGATTGCATGATGCAAGCATAAAACAAACAGAGCTAGCATCAACAAGCACACACAAAAGAGCTTCTGGTAATGGACGGCTTCTTCAAGTAACTCCACGTTCCGGTCTTTGGCACAAAAGAGGGAAATGGCTGAAAGTGTACTCGTCATTGATCGCTGAGAGATGCCTGACAAAACGTCTCCGCTTGCCCCCGCAGCTACTCACTCATTCACCCATACTACACTTCTCAGCCGAGACCTTTGTGCGTGTGCATGCGTGCTTGTGCAGCTTTTGTATCCCTTGTACATGCATTAATAACACACTAGAGTTTTATAAAGCTCACTGGATCAACTTGTTTTTGCTAGATTTCAAGGAGGACAGCAGGAGCCTAGAAGGCACCTTTGTCTTTTGACAGGATATTAAGCTGCCCTCATGTCTGTCAGCGCACCTCTCTGCACCTGCTTCTGTAAACAACTCTCACTTTCTCTTTTCCGCACACAGGAGCTAAGCGTCCTCAGAGGAAGGCCCGAGTCTGATCTTATGCTAGATTGATAACCATTGAGCTGCCTGGATAAATCACAAAAGGCACAAAAGGCTACAGAAGGTCTCACATCTCACCACCATCAGAAAACACACTTGATTTATTGGCTTGGCGTGTTGACATCCACAAAGTGAAAAAATTTTTTTTGACATGCAATGAGATCCTCGGGCACTAACGATACTCGAGATCTTTTTGAATCTCCAACAGTACAGGTTCTACAGTGGACATTCACTTATAGTAATTTGGGTTAATCCTTAAAAAAACGCTAATAATTAACAGTTAAATGTAATCTTTAGCCAATCTCAAAATGACTATCCATATTTTTACTGTATATTCTAATATTTTTATGTTTAAATTCACTTGTATGTAGCATTTAAATGTTTTATTTTCCATTAGAAAATTAGCTTAGGGAAAAAAATTGTATACAACTCTAACATAACACAAAATAAATATCAGCTTGTCTGTACTGGACAGAATTTTAATAGCTGCATTCTTTGTTAAAACATCTTTAAAACCTTAATTTTAATCATAATTTTATCACGTTTTTGGAAGTGTTGATTCTGAAAATGGTTCCCACACACATATTAAGCAGCACAACTGTTTTCAACACTGATAATAATACGTTTCTTGAGCAGCCAATTAGCATAACAGATTTAGAAAAACAGATTTTAAGGATCATGTGACTTTGAAGACTCAACTGTAGTAAATTCAACTTTACTAACAGAGCAATAAATTACATTTTAAAATCTATTAAAATATAAAACAATTGTTTTAAATAGTAATAATATTTTGCAATATTATGGTTCTTAATGTATTTTTGCTCAAATAAATGTAGCCTTGATGAGCATAGGAGATTAATTAAATCATATTACCGGCCCCAAACTTTTGTAGTGTACACATCAGAAAACGTAACTGAAGAGAAAATCAATGCATCTGTACTAGAAGTAAATTGAGGCTAATCTTTCCAAACATTTCAGGTTTAAAGTAGCATAAAGTTAACCCCACAACACTAAGCCTGTTGCGATTATTATATAAATAACCGTCTGATCTAGGGCTGAACTATTAATTGCATTTGTGAGAATATCGCAATATGAAAAAACGCGCTTTTTCAATCGCAGAGGCTGCGATTACACTCGGTCACGTGACACGCGAGAGTAAAAAGGTGTGTTCGACTTGAAGATCGATCGGTGTAGCCTATGACATCAAAGTACGGCGAGAGAAAGCATAAGGAGACGTCCGCGCTCTCTTATAGCTCTCGCAGTACTTTGATGACACACACCCACGTTGGTGAGGAGGAAAGCCTGTGTGTGTGTCCTATATGCCTTAGCAGGCAGCAAGAAACCCACAAAAAATAAATAAATAACAGAGAGAGAATAATAATAATAACAGT
>NW_015655464.1:308171-312970 GCF_001515625.1 Sinocyclocheilus rhinocerous
CACAACATACATATATACGGTATATAGTTTTTTTTTTTTTTTTAGCTTATTAATTTAAAATAATTCATTTTCTTTGTGTTTAGTCTTCTGAAATCATGCAAACATTTAAATACTGTAAAATACTATGAAATTCTATAAAAACACAATTTATGATTTCAAGAAATTATGTTGTATTAGTATTGCATAAAACATTTTGAAATTAAGAAATATGGATTTTCATTATGGTAGACATACTGTATCGCCGCAATGCTTGTCAGTATGTTAAATTTTCACAATTCCCTGACAATTTACTACTGTTTAAAAGTTATAAGCAATTGTTTTATAATTTATGTTTTAAAAAAAACATAAATTTTTCATGATGTTTAGTGAAATTATTTGGTACTCTGAGGTGGAATGGGGATTCGGGAAAGGGGGACGCGACCAAAAAAAGTTTGAGAACCACTGGTTAGCAGACAGTGTTTAGTGCAGTCCACATGTTTACATATGTTTATTACAGTGACTTTGAATTACCTAAAGTAGTGTGGTAAAGCAACAGATTTGTTTTTATATTTCTGCAATCTACTTTAGTTTGTGTGATTTGTTACAATTTTTTTTACAATTTGTTACTTTCATATTATTGTTTACACCAGGTTTATTTGTGCTTATTTGTTTTTTGCTTTATGTTGTCATAATTATTACATGCTTACAAGGTTGGAAGTTCAACAAATCAGTCAATATACTGTGATTGTAGTAGTTGTTAAATAAAAATATAATTCATATCAATTCATGCATCATCTAATTTCATCGTAACATATAGGCCTGGCCTACAGAAAAGAACATTTATGTTTAATCTATCTAATAGTGTGTTGGTCATACTATACAATGATTTATAGCTTGTCTTTGTTGAATAATACAGAACATAAAGAGCTTTAAAAAATAATTGCACATTAAATCGCAATAAAATTGCAATTAGATTATTTTCCAAAATCGTTCAGCCCTAGTCTGATCACGGTTACTAAATCCAACTGTGGTCATTTCAGACAACCGCGATTATTGCGCTCATTTAGCAGCCACAAGAATGCGTACTTCTGAGTATATGGAGCAGCGGTATTGGTCATTTGCCAGCATTGACAATTTAAACCTGACATGACTGGATGAGTACTACAAAATAGAGATACACCGATTGCAATTTTCTTGGCCGATTCCGATGTTTCGTTAGTGTGATCTGCCGATACCGATTTTTGCCGATTCCGATTTTCTTTCTAAGAACTATAATTGACAGCATATACAAACAAAAATCTACTTTTCTTCAACGCAAAGTTTTATTTTCATAAAAAACACAAGTAAAAAGTCAGTAATAAAATAAGAACAAATAAAAAAACACTAATATAGATCAGTGGTGGTGTGCGCGCGTTTGGTATAAGCGCGAAACCTGCGGGAATGACTATTATGCACAATACAAGCACTATTTAACCGGAGCGAATGAGACGTGTGTGTGTGAGAGAGAAGGGGTTGTCGGAGAGAAGAGAGTGAGAATGCGTGGCTGACGTTATTGCCTGTGCTGTTGGTAACAAAACGGATCGGCTCGAAATCGGAAAGAAGTGAGACTGACCGAACGATCACCGATCACCGATCCGGGCCGATCATGAGGAAAATCGGCCGATTCCGATCCCTGGCCGATCGATCGGTGCATCTCTACTACAAACAACAGTTCATTTTCATTAGTTATTTTGCCTACGGGTCTAGCATTCTGCCCACTTTAGATCAGACACAGAGATAAAGCACTGCGGTAAGATTGCATTTATTTAAATGAATTAGTGAGAGAGAGGGAACAGGAGACAGAGATTGTGTGTGTGTGAGCTGCTGTGCATCTCTCTACTAATAGTGAAGTTGTTTATAGAAAACAGTGATGTTTCCATCTCGTTGCTGAGAAATATAATGTTGCTTTTCACAAACAATTTTATCTCTAAAAGTCATGTAGCAGTGTTGACAACAAGTTTCTGTGTGCACTGCTCGATCTCTGTGTTCGAGTGACTGTCTGTAGCTATGTGTGTGCTTCAATGAAGACGGCGCATTCATTTAGAACGGTGATTAAATTGACTTCGGACGGGACACACTAAAAACTGACGCAGAGAGGAGAGAATAGACGCGATAGCAGAAAATACTGTACAGGCACAGCAAGCTCACTGTTCACGATTCTCTAAATATTAGAAGCAAAATATAAATATTGGGGTGGGGGTTTATATGAATGTATCTTTGAAGGGGACTGACTGTTTCCAGAAACGTTTAGATGTCATTTTGTCCCTCTTACCTCCGTATAATGCATATTAAAAGGGTCATGACATGAGAAACCAAATTTCTTTGTATGCTAAATACATCCTGCAAGTTTCATAACTTAAAATGTCCTAATCATCAGTAAAAAAGCATTTATGTAATAACCCTCAGAAAACGGCTCGTTTTGGATCTGAGGGACAAGGTGACGTCACCTGGGCACAGTTTGTTTAGCGAAGGTCCCAGTCACGTCAGTGCTAATTTACGAGTGTGTTCAGTACATTTCATCGTTGACTGTTTTGAGAACAAATCGCAGAATGATGCTGGCTTTGATAAAATACTTTTGCTCAAAGATCAGGCCGTAACTGATATGGAACCAACAATGACGTCGCAAACTGTAAGTAACGTATTTCATGTCAAATCTATTTTTAAAATGATAATGGCGGTGATGGATGTTAGCCAATCATAAAAGTGGGCGGTTACACTGAGCTCTTGAAGTGAAACACCCCAAAACCGACTGTTTCAGTCAGAGTAGGGCTGGACGATATGGCCAAAATTTATATCACAATATATTTCTTAATTTCGGTCCATACGATATAATTCCAATATCGATATGAACACTATTTATCTGTAATAGAAATCTTTTGTAACATTATAAATGCCTTTATCATCACTTTTGATCAATTTTAAGCATCCTTGCTAAATAAAAGTATTAATTTCTATAATTTCTTTCCCCCCAAAAATGTTGAATGGAATAGTGTTACAAAAGCTTTTTATTTCAGATAAATGCTGATCTTTGGATCTTTCTATTCATCAAAGAATCCTGAAAAAAAATGTACTCAACTGTTTTAAATACTGATAATCAGCAAATCAGCATATTATACTGATTTCTGAAGGATCATGTCAACTGTTTTAAATATTGATAATCAGCAAATCAGCATATTAGAATGATTTCTGAAGGATCATGTGACACTGAAGACTGGAGTAATGATGCTGAAAATTTACCTATGTATGATCACAGGAATAAATTACATTTTAAAATCTATTCAAATAGAAAGCAATTTTAAATAGTACAAATATTTCAACATTTTACTGTTTTTGCTGTACTTTGGATCAAATAAATGCAGCCTTGGTGAGCAGAAGAGAATTCTTAAAAAAAAATCTGAAGACAAAATCTTACTGTTCAAAAACTTTTGACTGGTAGTGTAGGCTGATTATTCTTATAGATTGAAACAAATGTGCTTCAGTGAGAGAAAAAAAGGGTATGAAAAGTGCTCAGAGTCGCTGCAGAAAACAAAAAAATTGAACAACAACAAAAACTGGAAACGTTGCTGGAAACGGGCTTATTGAAAATGCTAATTCATTCTCTGCCAGCAGGAGGCGCTTTTAGAGTGATAAAACTAGCGCTTTCTCCAGTAACGGCTGTAATGAAAGCAGCTCCGTTCATGAACGCTACTTTATCAGATAAAAATGAAAATGCCATCGAAACTTTTCTGAAGACAGTCGGTTCCCTTCAGAGATTCATTCATATAAAACACCCGTGCCGCGTTTTGATTTTGAAACTTGAAGTGCTCATGTTTATTCAACGAAGTCAAACGCCACAAATAAATCAATCTATGGGAAACTGGTAATGTATATCGAAATATCGGAAATGTGTTTAAAAATCATATCACCGTTATCGAAAAAAATTATATCGCGATACATATTGATATTGAATTATTGTCCAGCCCTAATATAAAACACCCGTGCCGCGTTTTGATTTTGAAACTTGAAGTGCTCATGTTTATTCAACGAAGTCAAACGCCACAAATAAATCAATGCATGGGAAACACTGGTAATATATATAGAAATCTCGGAAATGTGTTTAAAAATCATATCACCGTTATTGAAAAAAATTATATCGCAATACATATTGATATTGAATTATTGTCCAGCCCTAAGTCGAGGATGAAAAACAGGGTGGAAAAAGGTCATAAATCGCTTAATTTTTTTATGTTTTTCATCCCAAAAACTTTAGTAATGTTATAATTACACCTCAGGGAACATAATAAAATAATTAAAAAAAATACGTCATGACCTCTTTAAGTAGTGTTTGAAAGCGCAGCGCTTCTTAGTGTACAGCGGTAACCAAAAAACACTATATCGCTGCTGCCATAGAATGTATAGGTAGATTCCCCATTCGACTGAGTCAAGCATGTAGACACTTCCGCCATCTTTAACGGTCAAGTTGACGTCATTCACCATAATAATCAATGAATATTCGAAGATGCCACAATCCTGCACAGCTGATGGTTGTAAAAACCACTGGGGTTTAAATTCCCGAAGAAACGGGATAACCTTTCACAGGTGAGAATGTGTTGGACTGCTGTTCCATAAGTGCCACCTGCAGTCAGAGAGTGAATTTTCGTTCTCTGCTGTTTTTGTTTCGTGCAGATGTTTTATGGAATTATACAATCAAATTTAAATCAAAAACTGCTCATGCTACATCTATTAGTACTGTGATTAAAACGCAGTGGTTGCATCTAATTTCATATATATATAAATATATA
>NW_015655464.1:313022-313389 GCF_001515625.1 Sinocyclocheilus rhinocerous
TCTGTGTAAACTTTTAATGTTGTGTTAGCAAATGCTCTCATCTTTTTGCATGGTGTTAGTTAGGTCTACACAACAGGTCTGAGCTCTCTCGGCCACCGTACTCGAGGGTTCGCAGATCATCGACTGTTATGGTGAATGACGTCAAGTTGACCCTTCGACTATGGCAGATGACTTGCGTATAGTGGCCCATGGAAACAGTCGCTAATGAGGAATCTACGTATACATATCTATGGCTGCTGTTCCATAAGTGCCACCTGCAGTCAGAGAGTGAATTTTCGTTCTCTGCTGTTTTTGTTTCGTGCAGATGTTTTATGGAATTATACAATCAAATTTAAATCAAAAACTGCTCATGCTACATCTATTAGTA
>NW_015655464.1:313450-320194 GCF_001515625.1 Sinocyclocheilus rhinocerous
CCCACTGTATATATATATATATATATATATATAAATAAATATAACAACTTACAAAGCATTCAATTAATCACAATCCTTTGTAACAATCATTTAATGAACAATTTGCATAAATGTATGACAAAGCCATAAAACAATTAATAATCATCAATGCCCTAAAACAGACAATTAATTGCCATAATCGCAATTATTTCTTAATCGTCAGCCAAATTTCATAATTGTGACAGCCCTACACACAACAATTGTCCACTGGAACACAAATCTGACCTGAAACAACATTAAGACGAGCAGTTAGTCCTACTTATTCTGCCCTTCCCTTGGGCTGTTCATCCCTGATAAACTCAGCAAAACATCGCCACTGATCCCGAACAAACTGTCACTGGCATTTAGGGATGCAACGATTATAGATTTTGTTGGTACGATTATTGTCTGAGGAATAATCACGGTTTTACGATTATGATGATTATTATACATTTATTCATTTCCCAACATTACTAATGTATAAAATCACATGAACACTTTAGATATTAAAGTGTTATTTATTGCTGGCTTTTGAAACAGAAATAACACAGTAACCAACAATACAACACACAATAATAATAAACAAAAGACAAACAAAAGTCCATCTCTCCCATTGGAATTAAAAAAAGGTGACCTCTGCTCTGTAAACATCCATGACAGTATTTCTCTTTTGAAAATAACAAATGGAAATAGATCACAAAAGTATTTAATGTTTTCAGTTTGTACATTCTTTACATTTCTTTTGGACCTGGGGTAGAGAATTTGGAAACATGGTGAAAAAAAAAATCTTGTTGGTGTTTACTTATGAATAATACTACAACAGGGATAGTAAATAACAAAGTTAATGAAGTAGCCTATTATTAATATACGACTAACATTAACTTTATTTGTCCCACAGGGGAAACTGTTACTAATGATGGAAATAAACTGAAATATTATTGTAATCAACTGTCATCCATACGTATTCATTTTAATAATCTTTAATAGCGGTTAATCGCGAAACCGGTTAATCGCTGCATCCCTACTGGCATTTGACTCAGCCAAAGGCATTAATCCCTGCATAACTGCACCCTGATTCTTCACTCGATTGTCCACTCGTACCCTCCTCAACTCTGACCTGTCATTACAGGGCAATGTGATCCCTTCAACTGAGTTCATCCAGCGTAGAGACACATTCCTGGATTAGGTAGCTGAGAAAGTGAGACCATGTGCTGTGGACAGGCTAGTAAACAGAGATGTTAGTTAGCCTGTGGCTTGTATTTAATAAACCCTCATTCCAGATAACAGATCTAGATGTGGCCTGACAGTTGTCACAACGGTTGATCTTTTTAAAGAAAGTTTATGAGGGTCTGAGAGCCCAAAAAGGTGCATGAAGGACGAGTATCATGTTAAAGAAATGCAGGCGAGTTGAAGTGAAGGCGAAGAGACAGGATGGAATGGGTCATGTTGGTCAAAGTAATAACTCTCAATTTTAACTTGGACTACAACACACAAACTATCATGCTTAGTAGTCACACACTAAACAACATCCTGCCCAAAACTGCTCACAACAAACAGACCAAGAAACACAGGTAATATGTCAGGCTGAACCCCCACCTCTCTCACATTGAATCCAATCTCACAAACACGTGAAAGGGAGATGGACCTGCCTCAAATGTCCAAAGGTGCTGAGGTTAATCTAGCGTGGCAGAAGTCACTTTCAGAACGAACATGCAGCACACGCTGGCTTCAGCTCTGAACACAAACATCCATTCAGGATGACTTCTTTCACTCAGGCCCACTGAAGGTCAACGCTTACCCTTCACCTCCTCTCTCCCCATGACATACAAGCCCTGTTATTCATCCCTACTTTACCTAAATAAAAAAATAAACATTGTGGTTAAAGAAATCCCTTCCGCTTCACTCTTTCTACAACAGGAATAATGTCATCTGTCCATTTCGGCCTGTGCAGAGATAGCATTCAACATTCAGTATTCAGCATTCTCAACAATGGGTCTTAACAGGAGCACTGATTCACTGGCCACATAAAGGGCTCCTATTCTCTGCTCTGGATCCCTCACACTGAAATAACACACACACTCTGAAATTTGCACACACATACATGCTAAACAAACACTTACACACATACACACTCGCATAATGGTGGGACTCTTGTGCTGCTGCAAAATGAAAGGGTTTTTACAGGATATCCAGGTCAATACTCCTTTGACTTTTACCTTCACCGTTCAATAAAAACATGCACACACAAAACATGACTACAGAGAAAGTATTTAGGCAGAAGAGGGCTCGCAAAAAAGCTAGGCTGAAAGTGAAATGGAGAGATAGTGACAGAAACGCAGCACTAATCCTCAGACATGCTTTTTAATAGACTCAGCGCTAACAGATGTGTGGCAAATAGGGCTGGATCAATACAAAATTTTTGGTATCTGGTACCTCGGTTTCGATAGTACATCATAGGCCAAATATTAACACAGCCTGGATCGACATATGAAATGAAACTAGGAAATAAAATAGACTAAATAGCAAGTTGCAATTCATCTAACATTCTTGTATAGTTAATACATTCAGTTACTCTTAAATGTAATAAAAGTAAACTAATGCGTAGGTATCAAAACATCTGCAACATTTGCAACTTTCCCCACACTTTACTTTTTGTTTTTACATAATATGTTACATAATTTGAAGATGTTTTTGTACTGACGCCAAACTTATCACTCTTTTATGAATAATCTTATCTTCTGGTTTCCATACATCAAGTTAAATAAAAAAAATATGAATGTAAAATGATGAATGGCTTTAGATAAATGAATACAAGCTAAATTAATGAATGTAAAACAAAAGACCATAAATATGTTGTATTATAGCATATGTTACAGTGATATAAAACAACTACCATATTATGATATTTTGCTCATTTCGTGCTCCGCTTCACCACACAAAAAGTGAAAATGACTTGATAAACGTTCCTCCTGGATCAGAGTTCTAATTAAAAATTTGGTAAATGCATTAATAACGATATTAATGAATCTATTAATGAATCTCACACATTAACTTTTATGATTTACAACACAGAAACTTGAACTGTACAGCACATTGCCATATAGGTAAGGTACAGAAACTTGCAAAATGATGATTGTTGTAGTTTATTAATACCACTATATCACACAACTCCAGTAGCCAACACAAGATAACAAAGAGAAATTTTGTCATGAAGAATAAAAGGACACAAACAAAGAAATAAATTGAAAAAGACAAGAGATCCAAAAAATAAAACCCCTTAGATTTCAGTTCACTTTTCTGAAACTCTTTAAATAATTTCTGTGAAAAGATGTTGGCCTGACTGGTGTGACAGCCTTGAGTTTGGCCTGAGGGGGCTGTAGAACTTTAACAGCCAATGGGTACTGCCTCTGATAAAAAGACAACCAATGGCAAGAGCTGACAGTAAGTGCTCGCCTGGGGCAAAGAACATTAATCAAAGTGCTTTTATGAGCGGCAGAGCAGAGGCTGGTATGATAAAATTTAACAGGCATGCCAAATATCCACAACACACCCCCTCCCCGCCTCTCTATCTCTCTGACTGTCAGCTGACTCAACCTGCTCCACGTAACCTGACATTAACCTTTTGATGTTTCGCCATATTGTTCTCTGTTCCAGAAGGAATCAACTATCCCATCATCCTGTCATCTCAATGTATTAGGACTTTACAATTTATTATTCCTGTCCCAATAACACACACACAAAAGAACACAGATGAAACACACACATAGACATAGGTCCATGTGTTTTCTGTAGCGAGTGTAATACATTAAAATGGGAAATTGACAAACACAGAAAACCATAAAATTACAGCTCCTGTTAGGGCTGTGCAATTAATCGCATGCGACTGTCATGCGCATCTCGTCAGTAAAGCCAGTTCTGTGATTAGTAGTAAATCTCCATCACCTGCTTTCAGATGGAGCGGCATTTACTACACAGAGCCGTAGTTCACTGACAATTAGGCAATATGGCGTTCATAATCGCAGATGAATCGCATTCGATTATGAACGCGATATCGCCTAGCTTGTCAGTGAATACGGCTCTGTGTATTAAATGCTGCTCCATCTGAAAGCAGGTGATGGCGATTTACTACCAATCACGGAACCGGCTTTACTGACGAGATGCGCTTGACAATCGCATGCGATTAATTGCACAGCCCTAGCTCCTGTCCAAAACAACCGCAAAAATATGCCAGATATGTCAATCTGTCTGTCTCTCATTAAAGAAGTGCGGCTATCCGTGTGCATGCAAATCAGCATGATTGGCAAAGGAAGGATGAAGGATGAAGATGAACAAGCATGTCAAAATGACAGTCAACAAAACCTAAAAAAAAAAATGCCTCAAATATATGAAAACCCAGAGGACTTGTGTAAAAATGTGGCATTCGACAAAGATGAAGCTACAAATCGGTCTCTTTGTGTAGAACAAACACTAGAATTTCAAAACTCACATTTGAGGCACTTCGGAGTTCAAAATTGACTTCTCCATCACATGATTCTGCCCCCTGCCTCCTCCAGTTGGAGGCAGATCACACTTTCTTCTCTTCACGACTACAGCTCAGTGTTGCATGACCTCAGAGGTGCCAACACGCAGCAGGCCGCCCTGGCACCCAAGCAGAGCGCTGCCATGCTAATGGCATCTTTTCAGATTACACTGGACAGATATGCAATTTGCCAAGCAAACCCTCATTATGCAGCAGGGCAGAGACAGAAGGGAGGGTCAGATATCCCATTCCAGAGGTCTTATCTAGAGCTGTAAACAGATAAGAGCAGATGACTGCTGCCCTACTGCTCAGCTTACAGACAGATGCACAGACAGGGGGGATAAACACGTTCCTGTTCTACAGCATGAGACACACACACCAAAATACAGATCTAATCCTTGCTGTAGAACAGGTGTCATTATACTGGCCATATCACTCGGGCACACGCATGCACACACTTCCCTTTCACAGGTACCATAGTAACTCTGCTTCCATGCTATAAGGGAGGCAGGCTGTGTTTGTCTCGTGTCTCAATGTAGCCAACAGGCCTGAATATTTCGGCAGTTGACATTTAAGAATTTCCTGTTTTATTCTAGAGAACAAGTAAAGGAATCTGTAGTTATAGTCTGTAGTCTACATGTAAAGATATTTGATTAGTGAATTTTCAGTTTCATGTTTTAATACATTATACTGAGACTGTCATAGTGTGACATAATGTGACTACTGATCTACTGAAACAAAGCTTTTGATTATGTACCTTAATTATTCTAGTATTTATTTTTATGATGCAGAATAAAACACCACTGAGAACTCTGTTATTTTAATCTTTAAACTTTAATTGGACTAATTCAAACAAAAGCATTTTGACTGATATGAAATTAATATTTTTTTTAAATAATAAATAAAAAGATTTTTATAAACTGAGACTGAATTGAGTACTGCTGAGAGATGATCTGAATGTACAATATATGTTTCAAAACACCTTAAACACATCCCAAATCTGGGATTAGTAAAAAAAAAAAAAAAGTTATTTGTGTAAATATCTATATCATGTAATGCATGCATTGTGACATGAAATATGCTTTGCATTAAATTACAACATTCTGTTTCATTGGGCAGTTATGTTTAATGCAGTTCGGTTTCAAAGCCTAAAATAACCGCTCATCCCTGCAGCATTCTTACTGCCATATGACAACGTTTACAATCCAAAAAATGACAAAAACATTACCGTCCTGCATTTTGTTTGAGTAGTGTTACACCTCATGACTTTCTGATGCCCTTAACAGATAACAGATGCTATCTGATCTTCCTGGTTGAGCAAATACTGCTTCAATGGTGCCTAAATAATTGGTCATTATACACTTTAGAACTTGTTACCCACTTCTCTGACAAAATGTGTTTATCTTCAGCAAACCTCTGACTGCATATGTGTTGCTAATTAACTTTTTTGTATATTTTACAACTGAAAATGAGGAATTCTTTTTATGCAATTGAGAAAAGTTAAACTGCTTAAACTAAAGAATACATTACAAAAGAGCTGATGAGCAATGCAAACATATTTTAAGGTGGTTTTTATGGTTTACCGCTTTTTAAATGCATGACACCATAACCATTTAAAAATGTCATGAGGTTTGCATATGGATGGTTCAAAGCTATCAGTTCCAGCATAACTTCATCAATCACTTCATTTCCTGCAAGTCCTGTTTCTGGCATGACTGCAGTAATTTTAGTGCTGAACTGAGTGCAGTTATGCCACTTTTCCACATATTGATTAGTCTTTTGGAAAGTAGAATATAAAAGTAGCTCCCTTTTCGAGATTGATGACCTCTTGTCCTCTGGGCTGATTAATAAAAATGCTTTAGACTTACTTAACCTTACTATAAAAATTAAACTTTACTGCTAGCTTGGAAAAATACACAAACATTACCACACATGCAGTTAACAGTTGCAAAAACCCCTGTACAAATATCTTGCCATGCTTTACCTACCTACAACAACAAACACAGTCCAGTTGTAAACAAAACAGAAAACTGGTAGACATACCAATCACTGAGGCCCTGTAAGACAACCCAACCTAGGCCTGTCACGATAACAACTTTTTGTTGTGCGATATATTGCCCCAGAAATAAATGCGACAAACGATATTATTGTCATTTTAAGACCATTTTATGCCACTGAATATATAATCATAATATAACAGCATAATA
>NW_015655464.1:320862-336786 GCF_001515625.1 Sinocyclocheilus rhinocerous
AGAACTTGTCTGGAGATTTTTTACAGATTTTTCCCGGACCTTCTTTTCTCTGTAAATTAAGGGTGCACACTATTGCTGAAAAACACAATCACTACTTAGCAGTCGGATGTCCGTATGCACAAAGGCACAGATCCCTAAACAAGATCATATCTGCAGATTAAACTTTTTTTGTAGAAGCATTTTTTAAATTTGAACTAGCACCTCATGACTACACCATGTTATGTACGAGAAGCTGCAAAAGTCACAGGCGCAAGTGGAATGTACAAAACATGGTGACATTAATTTTTATGTAAATATAATGGGCAATATATTGCGTCACCAAAAATTATTGAGGTCACATACATATATTGAGCGATAAGTCGATATATTGATTATTGCGACAGGCCTAACCCAACCCTGTCCAGTAAAAGCATATGGCCCAATTGGCCTCAATGACATCAGCCTTCTCAATCTCATCTAACAGGCTTATCGGAGTCTCTTTAGCTGATCTCTTCAGACCTGCAGTTTACCCTCATACAAAGGGATTTTATGAGTCAGGTCACCTCTGCTTTAGGGTGCAGGAAAAGAGAGATCTAGTCTGTTTGAAGCGATATAAAGGGCAGGCACAGGAGAGAGATGGCAGTGAGGCTTTATGGCTCTTGTGTAACTAAAGATGTTGAGAACTGAAAAAGGGTGTGTGTGTGTGTGTGTGGCCTGGTTTAACAGCTGGGTGTTTAACTCTCACTCTCAATAGGTGGGAAAAGAGATGAGACACAGACCTGCGTACATGCATTTTTCTCCAACTGAAGTGCAGTGGAAAACAGCTGTGTAAATGTGCATGCACACCACAAACACACGCAGGCTGGATATGGACGCTTTGAGAGGCCAGCTCAATCTGGCTGTATTGCAAGCCAAATGAAATATTTTATATAATCCAAACAGGTAGAGAAACATTAAGAACAAGGTTAAGAGAGTCATTGTCATTTGGTTTTCACATGGAAACAATGTTTGCAGTTTTTTAAAAGGTTCAATTATCTAAAAGAATTTTTGATAAACACAAAAAGATCAGATTAGTTCTGAGGAAACAAACTTTCTGAAAATTCCCTGTAATAAGACGAGCATAACTGCACCAGGTCAATGCATTAAAGGAAATCCACTAGAAAAAAAAAAAAATAATTCACTGGAGAAAGCAATATTATGGATAAAGGACTTTTAACTGGAAGCAAACTCACAGCTTTTCACTTTACAAAATGTTAATTGATATTTTATTGATAGTTAACTGTGAGGTTTTTTTTGGCAAATTTTCATTTTTGAGTGAACTATTCCTTTAAAATGAAATGTTTTTCACAAAAAGCAGAAGCTGTACAAAAGCAGAAAGGCATGTCTCTTTCTGGAATGAGATAAATTTATGGTATTCATAAAAAACAGGTAACCACATTTGGCATTTCCTCTATAATAACTGATTCTATCTTACTATTAACGGTAAACATTAAAGTCAAGCACTGTTTCCCTGTCTACCTCTTGCCAAACATAGGCAGGTCAATTGAACAAACCACTTAAAGAGGAGAATGCAGCCATAAGCCGTCCATGCACACTCACAGAGGAATGTGTTAATTATCCAATGCATTAGCAGGTTGCCATGAGTTGCAAAATTAAGCACCTGGAGATATTTTAACATCGTGACCACATGGTTATTCCATTAGCAGAGGTTACTTACTACATAACTGATAATGACATGACATTTAAGCAATATCACCTGAGCAAAAATTAAATAAAAATAAAATAAAATGCCAACTACATATTTTCAAGCTTACGAGACTTATGATTAATGAATACTAAGATTTGTGAATTAAGGTACTTGAAACTACATAAAAACCTAGGCCCACAGAATTCCCCCCAATGTTGTCCAAACTAGTCAAACAAAGTTGTCTGAACGAAAAACTTCAAATTGAACAATTAAAATGCTAAGGGTTTGTGAATTCCCAGCATGCATTGCAGCATGAATATATTATATGGTTACTGTCATGGGATTATTATTTCGATTGCTAGTTATTTGTTATTGCTAGTTTTTTGTTGTTGTGATGTTAAGAGCTCATCTTTTTTACATTAGTTGATTGTCACCATTCTTAAGGTTTGTCAAGTGTCTATGTTCAACCTTCTAAAATTAGATCCCAAAAATCTTTCATTTGTACGGTGTTTGCACTTTCAGAATCTAAATTAGCATAGTTTCCGTCACATATTAAGTGTCCTATGAAACTAATAATTTATGGCTATCAAAATGACAGATACATTTATTGCATTAATAATTGAATTTAGTGAACAAACAAATAATAGTGTTCATTTTTAAGACACTGGTTGGAAAACCTGAAAATCTGAATGCATCATGCTGTACTTTATTTTTCTCTCCTTTTTACAGTGTTCGGCCACAAGCACAAGGCCACAGGTAAACACAGCAGTGCTGATATTCGGTACTAAACCAAGATTGTGACATTGCTTTTATACAACAGCTCTATAAACAACTAATATGGAGAAATGTGTTTCAAACAAAAAATGGTTGGTTATCACATGTATACCACATGCAAATAAAAAAAGCCAAAGCATCAAGATACGCAGGTCACTAAATTCACTATGATATGCATACAGTTTAATTAATGAAAAAAGGATCAGCCAAATAGAGACTAGATACTCTGACAAAAAGCTGTGGATTTTGTGACTGCAGAAAGGACAAATGCACGAGTGAAAATGTATGTATGTATGTATGAGAAGAATACATGCATATTTGAAAGCACTGCCCCCGTGATCCATTCAAAAAGCCAAATCACATAATGGCTCCTCATAGAAGAAGAGAAACGTTACACCCAGATGCCAAAATGATCCTTCACCACGCTCGATAATTGTACTGAGAATAGGAGACCGTGTTTCTCTGGAAATAGGAGTCTGAAATTTAATTATCCAGCCTCTGGAAAATGTAGGGCAGACAGAAGACAGCGCAATGATATAAAGCTGCACTCAGTGGGTAACTAATGTCAAGCTCCAGGTTTAACTGAGTGAGCACAAGATACCGGAGCCGTAAATCAAATAAACACTCTCTAGCCTTAGGTAATTGCACTTTTAAGAATGGTTAGAAAGAGTCCAAAAACACACACACACACGAACATACAAACTCAGAGCAAATGTTTCAGAAACAGTGATGCTCTAGATATTCTTCACATTGCATTTATTTTTTACAGCGGGCATCCTCAAAATATGTTAGCTAAACTTTTGCATTCAATAACAATCTACTGAGCATGCAATGCAGGAATGTTTATGCCAGTGATTCATGTTGTTTGCCAGTTACACAGATGGGAAAAGCTCAGTGCTGCCAAGAGTCTGCTGACTGCTCTGATGAAAACACGCAACACGGTCGGAGATCAAAACATATGGTCAAGAATAAAATACCGCAAGTCTACTAACACACATAAGCTTTAATCTTACCCCAGGATCCAGTTATTTACGGATGACATTCGACGAAATCATTTTGCACCAATCCACAAGACCGAAATGCATGGTTAAAGATCCCCTGGACCGCGACAGAAAGTGGTCAATTCAACACCGCAGCCGCGGAGACACCTACACCAGAGTGAGCAGGAGCGTCTATCGCTCTGGTTTCTCCGCCAACTAGCCCCGCCTACTCTTTTACATCAACACGGAACCTTTCCTCCCATTGGCTCTCGGTTAGACTAGGACAGAGCCATAGGACGCGTATAGCAGCGTGTTCGACCAATCACGCCGGTTTCTGAAATTAAAAAGGGGCGGGACTCAGAGTTGGAAGTCATGCGGGCGGATGCGATGCATGACGTCAACCCTTTTGTTACCTTGCCGACCCCTTTCATCTGAAATAGCACTTATCTACGAGTCTAAAACATAGCGTCTTAATTCATAAACATCTTGGTACAGACTGTGCACTTTAAGAAGCATGTTCCAAGGGTTTTAACTTACAGATAGCACTATTCAAGGCAAACAAAATGAGTATTCTAATGAAGCAGGTGCAATCAATAAAACACATAAGATATAAATTTCAATTTTAATGAAGCACAGACTATACTTGCTGCATGGGTGGCCAGTGTTGTTACATGAAACCATGTGATTTTCTGTTATTTCTTTACACTCTAAAGATTTATAACGAATCCATTTGGCTAGACTACAGCTGGGATTTATGACAGAGCAACTGTACATTACTATCCAAATGGTCATGCGTCGTTCACAAAAGTCGTGCGTGTATGTGAATCGCAGTCAATTCTTCACAAACCATAATAAACCCTCTAATGATATGCGACTTTATAACTTTCCACCCACCAGCCAATCTGCTGTCGGCTGTCAAAAGCAGTCTGCCATCCAAAATGCCCTGTAACAACACCAAGTATCCCTCAAAAGCAACATATGCATATACTTAACATTGCCGAGAAAACAAGAACATTACAAGTAATTTGTAGGGAAATAAAAACACATCTCCTAATGAAGTGCAACACATCACAATTAAAATTGCAGCTAAATGTCCATTCATTCATTCATTCGTGGGAATTCAGCATGCAGTAGCCAAAAATTAACACTCAAATAAATGCATTGCTTGTTCTAGAACAGCTCATACGCGGATTTTCAGTGTATTTAACTGTTGTTTTATAAGCACTGACGTCAATTTTGTGTTTTGGCCTAAAGTAGAAGGCCAAGTGCATAAGTAGCCATCTCTTCCACACTAAATGAAATAGAGAGCTGACTCCTTTGTTGCTTCCTAAAGCTTGATGGAATAGATGGACAGTAAGCAATCGTGCACAAAATGGTATCATTACCAGTACGGTGGTATCATTCAAATGCTATACTTACTCTCCGTGGATCATGGTATTATACATTGTTCAGAACATCGTACTGGATTAGTATTATTTGGATACTGTGTTTTGATTTTTTTTTTCTAGTGTTGTTGCTCTGCTTTGCCGAATCAGGGTCGCTGTCTGCGGCAGCAACTTCCGGCGCATGCGCGACAGCGCTCGCGTCACAGACAATGGCTGCGGTCCAAACATTTTCTTTATTTATATGTACAAAATTCAATTCAGTATGACAGAACAGATGGGGAAAACCCACATACATTCGCGCACAAATGTAAATATTACATTTACAAAATCTTCCGCAGTCAGCATTAGTCCAAATATAATGATTTCTGCAAAAGGCAGTTTTGGAGTCGTTTTTCTTTTCTAACCAATCACACACATCTTCCCTGAATCTGATTATGCCATATTTTAACCTCGGATCTAAATAATCTTGTAGCAGCACCGTGTCTTTCTGGATTTCTTGCTAAATCACTCCTTGTAAATTTATCACGAGAGCCATCTAATGTCTGCCCCTTGCTTCGCATTTTATGTTGCTGAGACTGCAGAGATAATCATGGTTTATCATTTTCTAACCATGATATCTTCTTGGTGCAACTTTTGTGAGATTATTCTCCTCTGGTTGATCGTTTATTCAATTTACTCCAGGAGACAGAGAAGATGTCTTGTATTTGTCTTGGAATTTGTATTAGTTTATCCATTAAGTTAAACCATCTTTAGAACTATCATAAATAATAACTTGAAAAACATCACGATAATCATATTGTTTAAGGAGGAAGACATTTTATTAGATAAAAGATCCATCTTGATGGTTGTTAGTGTCTGTCTGTAAGGGAAGCTGTGGTTGATATTTCCTGGTAGAAAAACAACCAAACAGACCAATTTCCTTAAAAAAATTGCATATTTCTCTCTTACTCAGTAAATAGATTTAGCCTTTTGGTAGACTATACTATCATTAAAGTCTATCAATTGTCAGTTTGTGTCCACATTATATGGAAAGGGAGAAAAACATAAATACGGAGTGTATACATTACAGTAAAACAATTCATGGGTTATATAGAATAATTTCACAGAATTAAAAAAAGCAACACCTGGAAGGCAGTTGGTAGATGGGGAACAACAGCATTTTCTCATTTTGAAAAACAAAACAAGAATGTAAACCCGTTGAACAAAGAACTGCAACCCGTTACAGTTAGCGCAAATTGTGCATTTAAAATGGCATGATCTCATTGTAATTATAAAGCATATTCTCTTAATCAAATTAAATTAGTGTATAAACAGACTAACTGCCCTCACTCACACAGGAATGTGAGTGTGCTCATCAACAGCGCGTGGACATTCAATAAGTAAACATTGAGGTTATTTTATATTGAGTCATCGTTATGTAGTTTTGACAGACGCACTGGAAACCTCATCATACAATCTACCGAAATGGCACGAAGAGGACTACCGTTTCGTTTTGAGATCCTCTGCTGATATGGCCTAACAAAAATAGCCCACGGTATATAATCTGACAAAACAGGCTGATCTGGCAAAAAGCCGAGGCTTCGAACGGAACGGAAACTGGTGTTCAAATGTTTAAACTTCCCATCGGCGAGAAAAGAGCCGTGGGATTTAAATAAATCTTGACATTTAACGTTACTAGAACTTAACAAAGCATTCACCCCTCCTTCGCCATTTTGCCGGAAGCCTTCTTCTTCTTTTGTTGATTTCTGGTGAAACGCCAGTGGAGTGTGTATGTCGTCACCTACCGGTCTAATGCGCATCTGCATATAAACATCCAACTTATTAGGTGTAAAACATGAAATGAAATGAATTACAGCGAATGCCCAAAGGACAAGGAAAACAATTAAAATCATATTTCGACAGACAAGCCTAAACCTGAAATGCACTAGCAACCTGATACCCACTAATCCCTTAGTCTGTTCCCTACTTCTGCCCTAAGTGCACACATTCCTGACCTTGCCCCTTTAAAAATGCAGTAAATTCTACTCTTTCTTCATGACCTCATGACTTCTTCATTTTCATACATTCCATGTGAAGAATTAACCCTTTATGTCTCAGTATTTAGCTGGGTTATTATCTTATATATGAATAAAGTCAAAAAGTCATATGTAAATATATTTAATATTTTACATATTTACATGTGTGTAAATATATAACACACAGACATACACATTTAAATATATCATTAAAAAGATATGATATAAAATTAAATATATTCAACCCTTCTACCTGCACGAACCTTCATTTCTCAAAAGCAAACATGATGAGATGGTGAATTTCTTTGTATATTTATGCTCCCTAAATACCCATTTCAGAGCACTCTTCAGTCCACTAAGCCATGTTATATGCCAGTGAAGGATCTGAGGGATCTCTATCTCCATAATTTCCATTATGCTAATAGTGTTAGAAAATACTGCAAAACTTCACAAGATTTGTGCATATCATGCGTGTGCGTATATCATGAATAATTTGAACAGCTGCTTCTAAAATAGTTTTGATCTCAGTGGATCTACTCAGAAGCGTTGCAGCTATATTTATCATATTGATAATAGAAGGCCAAGAAATTTTCTGTATTCAACACTAACAATTTCCGTTACAGAAGATGGAGTCCATCCCACACAAGCCCTGTCAAAATATTTCTCCTGTCATTTCTGTTCATGCCCACAATGCCTCCACACATCAAACTTTCTGCTCGTTGTATATTTTTGTACATCCTATGCTTTCAATTGTACTTGACATCCTCCATACACGCTGCACTATGGAAAGCAGCTCAATTACAACAGTGGAGCCCATCAGTCACTTGACATTTATAATGCTCTAACCATCATATTTTTCACATCTCATTTTCCGTATGCACACTCCTGCTTCATGTCCTGTATGCTGACACCTAAAACAGCTTAGCATTGGAGAAATAATAGTTATAGCTTGTCAGGAAGTCATCCCTCAGACTGGATTAAAACACTCAGACTATCTTGTAATTCCTTTTGAAGCTGAACAGACTCATTGCTTCCCACTTCACTTCCTTTAAGGTTTCCACCAGCATCTTCAACTGTAATATATTTCTTGTTTTTCAGCCAATATTTAGTTAGCAGCCAATATTAGACAATATGTAATATAATGGTATCATCAATACAGCCAATATGATGTTGTCCCTATTGCATTTGAATATCAAATGAATATCAGTTTTCTTATTGTACATTATAATGTTAGGATGTCTAAATTCACGTATAGCATTTAAAACTATTGATTTTAGTTTTAGCTCTTTGTTTAGCACTTATTTATTTAGGTAAAATAGTGCAAAGTTTTTACATCAGCCATAAAAAATAATAATTATCGGCTCATCTATATTATATCTTTTAAATATTCTTCCATATTTTTCATAGGCCAATATACTCATTCGCTGATATTTCTAAGAATGGTTTATCAAAACATATTTGACTTGCATTTATAATGCTCTAACCATCATATTTTTCACATCTCATTTTCCGTATGCACACTCCTGCTTCATGTCCTGTATGCTGACACCTAAAACAGCTTAGCATTGGAGAAATAATAGTTATAGCTTGTCAGGAAGTCATCCCTCAGACTGGATTAAAACACTCAGACTATCTTGTAATTCCTTTTGAAGCTGAACAGACTCATTGCTTCCCACTTCACTTCCTTTAAGGTTTCCACCAGCATCTTCAACTGTAATATATTTCTTGTTTTTCAGCCAATATTTAGTTAGCAGCCAATATTAGACAATATGTAATATAATGGTATCATCAATACAGCCAATATGATGTTGTCCCTATTGCATTTGAATATCAAATGAATATCAGTTTTCTTATTGTACATTATAATGTTAGGATGTCTAAATTCACGTATAGCATTTAAAACTATTGATTTTAGTTTTAGCTCTTTGTTTAGCACTTATTTATTTAGGTAAAATAGTGCAAAGTTTTTACATCAGCCATAAAAAATAATAATTATCGGCTCATCTATATTATATCTTTTAAATATTCTTCCATATTTTTCATAGGCCAATATACTCATTCGCTGATATTTCTAAGAATGGTTTATCAAAACATATTTGACTTGTTCATGATAGCTGTTCGTAATCTCTCTATACAGCCCAGTTTTCCACAGCTTTACACAAGTCTTATTCAAATATGAGGTGTGAAGAGCAGTGCTAAACCAGGAGGGTTTCATGACAGTTTAAATATTGATGCTTCTGCCATTTTTCTTGAATACTTCTGTAATCTACTTGTACTACTATATATTGGACCTTTCACTATTGCACAAATGTATTTATCTGTAAGACAAAAAACAGGTAACTTTAAGTTGTTCAAGTTACATACGTAAATAAAAAATAAAAGCAGCCAAGCCAATCAAACACACAACCTAAATATATATATAAAACATTCTAAATATCATTATAAACAGATCATCTTGGTATTAGTGTTTTATGTTGTTTTTAAGCTCTTCCTCTCCACCAACCGAATTTCCCCCCTTCCATACTTCTCTGGTCCGTATACATTTTTGAACACTCTATTGTGAGGTCCTTCAAGCAGCGACACCATCAAACAACACTATAGGGCTGCTGCAGTTATAAAATGGAATTTTATAGAATGAATAACGACATGTAATTAAACTGATGGTTTGCCACTCATCTCTACCTGATGCACATCCTCTCAGAAACTGTTGTCATCACGATTATCATTACCCAGGCATTGTGTGATTCACAGCAGGCAGAATTATGCGGTGATCAAGACATATTATTCTCATCTTTGCCATTGAGAAATAAGAAAACGCTGGTTCAGACCAGGCCATTCAACGTGCTGGGAAATCATATCAGGGTCACAAGGCTTTCTCAAAATAAAAAGCCATTATGTGCACGGGAATAATGAAATAGAAGCTTGAAGCTGTTCATGTGCAGTTTCAGACTTTTTTTCCTGGAATTATTAAGGTTATGATGGCTGATCCTGGACCAGTACGAAAAGTGATTTTGCACCCACAGAGCCTGAGGCAGCCGAGGGGAAGTGCTCAGCAGTGTGCTTCATCACACAATAATGCAACGTTAATGATGCAGAATGGTGTCTTTCCTTGGCCCCGAAAGACGTCAAAGCAGGATGTTTAAGGAACGGTGGTCCTAATTATGCTTTTTATGCCCAACTCTGAAGTGATTGATGGTTTAAAGGAGATGCATTATTGATCCACTTCACAGACAAGTTGTATTGATTGCAAAATTCTGATAGAGTACGACTTTTCCTCCTCCTCTTACTTTCTCTCTCCCGCTAGAATCAGGGCTGCTAAATATGTGACCTCTGGGTGCTTTTTAAAATGATCGTCCCAAAAGTGTTTTGATGAGGAAGTGACAGAGGATGCCTCAGCTGCATGGCTTTGTGTGTTGTGCTGCAATCATGTGTAATGGCTGAGTAAGTCGGAGCTGCATCTCTGCCTGAGTAGCAGCTACCCAGCACGGCTCAGCCAGCTCCTGTCACACGCCTGTCGTATACTCAACATCTCCGCAGCTTTGTTATTCCTCCTTGCCTGCAGAAAGGTCGCAGTGCTGTGCTGTAACTGCGGGACATTTCTGTGTGTGTGTGTGTGTGTGTATCTGTCTGTCTTCACTGCAAAAGACAAAGAGAGACCTACTGAAATATTTGACATGACAGCAGTTATTCAGCATTCACAGCTCTACAATAATGGCACATGCAGCACACACAACCCTGGGACGAGGGTGTCATTTTATGCTGATATGGGATTCTTTATTATCACTTCTAACTCTGAGCTTTTTAAATTAGAACCTACACATGAATATAGATCGGCACAAGAACTGAAATAGTTTTTAATAGTCAAATTCTTTTTGGAGAAACTATTTAAAATGGTCCAAGATGTTTAAAACCATGCGAGAATTTTTATATCATCCAAGAGGAAAACCTGCATACTTACAAATCTAACAATGAGGTTTTTTTATCTTCAACATTTTATTTATAAAACACAAATGAATGATTTTAATGTGACATTATGTTTTACATATTATTTGGCCCTGCAGACGGTTTTTTTTTTTTTTTTCTAGATTAAAACCACACAGTTGGATGAATATTTAGATGATCATAAGACCACAGTGAAAATGAAGACTAAAGAGCTTTCTTCGAATTTAGGGCTAAATTTCCAGGAAGTGGAAGACACATAAAATTCCACAGACACTTGCCAGCAAAGGTCATCTCACAAAGCTCATGCAAACAAGAATTATGAGAGAACAGAAAAAAAGAGACGAATGAACGAACAAACATTGTGAAGGTACTAGAGTTCAGAGTCTATATGTAGTATATTGCTTGTGTCAAAAGTTAAGTGACGTGTGGCCAAGTATGATACTCGGAATTTGTGCTCTGCATTTAACCCATCCAAGTGCACACACACAGTAGTGAACTCACACACACCCGGAGCAGTGGGCAGCCAATGCTGCGGCACCCGGGGAGCAGTTGGGGGTTCGGTGCCTTGCTCAAGGGTCTCACCTCAGTTGTGGTATTGAAGATGGAAGAAAGGTTATTCACTCCCCCCACTGACAATTCCTGCCGGACCTGAGACTCGAACCTGCAACCTTTGGGTTTCAAGTCTGACTCTCTAACCATTAGGCCACGACTGCCTCAAAGTTATAGTGTGCGTAATTGCACTAGGCTTTAATGGCTGGAAAAAAAGAAGTTACTGCCCACATCTCAAAAAATCCTAAAGTGAAGTATGATGGGGTAGCATCGTGATGTCTGCATTTCTTGAGCAACGACTGGACATCTTGTTAAAATAGACGGAAGAATTCGAGTGTCTCAAGTACAAATGGTAGTTAAATCTCAGTTATCCTAGTTATATCATACAGCGATAATAATAGTACATAATTAGCACCAAAGATCTTTAGAAGTTCTGCAAAATGTGTCTATGACATTCATTTTTAATTACCGAATACCTAATTAGTGTTTTAAAATACAGAATAAATTTCGACATCAGATTAGCAATTATCTATATAAATTCTGATCATATGTAGCTCTAAATGATTTACATATCGAAAGAATGTGCAATTTCTTCTGGTCTGAATGGTAAAATAAAGGTGGACAAACCCCATGTGAGAGAGGTCTTGTTTAAGTGAATGGTGAACATGTTTTTGTTGGCACATGTGATTGTATGTTATATATTTGTGTCTAATTCATGAACTTAACTATTCATGTTTTTTTCTTATGCAAATCTCTGCTTCAGTCAAAATCCTAATTTTCCTTGCTTTTGTGAGTAGTGATGGAAATTTTGATTCTTTCAAGAGATTCGTTCATTTTCATGTACCAGTTCATTCAACTCACCAACGACATGTATCAGTTCGGTCATTTCGTTCACGAACGAGAAGATCTCTCTTGTTCAGACTCAAAAGAAACTCGTTCAGTGAAAGGCGTATTCGTTCACTACATTCAACAAATCACATGGTCCGTTACATCTCATACTCGAAGGCTATTGGCTCGAGGTTTAGTCATTCTTTGACAGGATGAAACAGTCCACAGAGCTACCCGGTTCACTGATCTGCGCATGCGCTGCCAATAGCGCCGCGCTGCTGTGGAGGGAGGAATTTCAGTGAACGAGAAATATGAGTCAATGGATTACGTGACCGAGAACGATTCGTTCACCAAAAAGATTCGTTCAAAAAGAACGATTCGTTCACGAACGTAACAACACTATTTGTGAGTTTTCACTAAACTGAAATGCTGACAGATTGTGAGCCACCTGATATCCTTTCTTCTCCCCAGTGGAAGCGTTTTTCCGCTCTGTGCTACTCCTTGTGGACTAGCTTTTGATGGGAGATGGAAAAACACATCTGTTCTCTCTGATTTTACCTGAGCGGATGAAAACAACATACATACAGTCTCAGCGGCTCTGATTAGGTATCATATTCTCAGCTCTCTGGTCCTCAAAGACTCCTTTTACCACAAACCTTTGATTCTGTCTGTCTCATGCTAGACCAGTGAACTCGAAGCTCTCTCACTCTCAAAGTAAATATTCAAAGGGCATCATATACACGCTATAGTATTTCCTTATGTACTAGCTGAAATGCTAACAAAGGTTCTTAGTTTTTATTATCAGGCTGTCAATATATTAAAGGGGTCATATGACGTTATTATTTTGTGAATTTGGTGTAATGAAATGTGTTTATGCGGTTTAAGGTAAAAAAAACACATTATTTTCCACATACTGTACATTATTGTTTCTCCTCTATGCCCTGCCTTTCTGAAACGCTTCTATTTTTAGCAAATTCTTTAAATATGAAAACATACTTACAGGCTGTGAGTCAGCATTATTTGTCAGCATCATAGACTGTATAAAAACAGGCCAGCATGCGCACCGAAGGGGAAACGGGAACTGAATTCACCGGAACACCAGCATTGTAGGCTCTCCCAGGAAACAGTCCTCATCCTCCGTAAAATGCTTTGCACACATCTGAATATTTGATTTGAACTGTTCTGGAACAGTGTTGTAAATACAACTTAACCACTGATTTCTAGTCGTGTCCTCTTTTGGAAGACAAATCAAAGTAGTTTCGCTTTCACAACGAAACACACAGCGTCTCCACGACATGGCGGCGGCGGCAGCAACAATACTACAGCAAGAATCAAAGTTAGGCCTTCTTTCTTTGCATATACATTTGGGCGGTTTTATGCTAATCTTACCACATAGTGAGGTAGATATGTGGGGGCGTGTTTAAACGAGGCGTTTTAGGAAGGCATGGACGTTTGCGTTGCATTGAGCCGCGTAAACATAAAACCACGTATGAATTTGTGATCGGAGAAATGACAAACAACAAGCGCTACTCTACACTGCTCAAAACTCGCGTTTGAATCGTCAGTGGCAAATTCTTTAAATATGAAAACATACTTACAGGCTGTGAGTCAGCATTATTTGTCAGCATCATAGACTGTATAAAAACAGGCCAGCATGCGCACCGAAGGGGAAACGGGAACTGAATTCACCGGAACACCAGCATTGTAGGCTCTCCCAGGAAACAGTCCTCATCCTCCGTAAAATGCTTTGCACACATCTGAATATTTGATTTGAACTGTTCTGGAACAGTGTTGTAAATACAACTTAACCACTGATTTCTAGTCGTGTCCTCTTTTGGAAGACAAATCAAAGTAGTTTCGCTTTCACAACGAAACACACAGCGTCTCCACGACATGGCGGCGGCGGCAGCAACAATACTACAGCAAGAATCAAAGTTAGGCCTTCTTTCTTTGCATATACATTTGGGCGGTTTTATGCTAATCTTACCACATAGTGAGGTAGATATGTGGGGGCGTGTTTAAACGAGGCGTTTTAGGAAGGCATGGACGAGTCTTAACTTTTATAAAGAATATCTCTTTGGGTTTGAGACTTAAGTCTTTGCAACTTTAGGGATCTTATCTATTCACAAACAGCTTGTAACACTCCAAAGAGAAAGGAAAACTTGAAATCGCATCATTATGACCCCTTTAAAGTATTAATTTAGAGTAGACTAGCAGTTTATTTATGGCGCCTCTGTGGCCGCGCCTGAGCAGCAGATGGCAGTAGTGTGTAATTCATCACTCTAGTTCTTCACTCGACTTAATCAACATGTCTGCGCCCTGTAAACATGTGTAAACAAACATGGCGAGGATAACCTTGTACTAGGGTTAACCTGAGCGAAACTTTTTAAATTAACCACTTGTGTAGAGAAAACGGGTTTTAGCAATGACCTTGCGGCTTTGCGAGACGATTCTACGCAGATCTCTGCGATTTTCAGCGATCCGCAAACTGACAGCAGCCCCAGAGCAAGCGCCACTGGATCTGCGTGGATCAGGTGATTTATAGATTATAGATTATACACAGTCTGTTTACAGTCCTTGTATCTCGTGTCGGCATGCTAGATGACAAACTGATTGTATTTGTCTTCGCCACCAGAAATAAAACCAAACTCATAGAACATCAAACAACAACATCAGTCATAAAATATATATTATTTTACCTGTCGTTTGTCCTTTACTTGTTCACAGGTTGCTCAGTTTTTGGTCCACAGACAGTAAGGAAATGTCTCTTTCACTGTACTCCTGCCAGTTTGGTGTCTTCGGGTACTTTTTTGGACCGTTTGCAGAAGGGGAGAGCGGTTTTGTCCGATGAGGGTCTCTGTCATCACCCTGTCTCTGTTCCATCAGACAGCGGTAGGAATATCACCAGCCCCTCTCGAGGCTTCAGGACTGCTGTTTTAGAGATAACATGTCGAAAACAGTTCTTTGTATCTTATCTCCGTGGATATTTATGATGTTATAGCCTATTCGTTTAATCAATTTTGTCTGTGTGTTTATGTGTTCTACTCTCAGGTCATCAGTTTTCCTTAGTGCTAAAGGATCCTGATCAACCTAAAAATGCCAAATCTCTTAAAGTGGCAATAGTGGGTGCGCCTAATGCAGGGAAATCCACACTGACCAATCAGCTGCTGGGTCGAAAGGTGAGATTATTCTAATATATGGAATAAAAATTAAGGTGAAACGTTTTTTTTTCTATCACCCAGAAATGTTATTTATTATATACTCAGCCTGTAAATAACAGGCGGTGTAATAGTTACAATATTGTTCCAAAACCGTATTATTATTATTATTAAACTTTATTTGAAAAGGGACCATGTACAATTTTAACATTACGTATGACTTTTTCTTCCGTGGGACTTTCATTTTGACATGTCATGTTTGAATGTACACAAGTAAAATTTGATAGATTTGCATAGAGATACAGAATTAGGATGAGTAAGTAATGACAGAATTTAAATTGTTGTGTGAACTATCCCTAAAAGAACTTGTGTCTGTAACCATAAATGTTAATTTACAGTTGTTTGCTGTTTCGGAGAAAGTGCACACAACAAGATCACGTGCTGTTGGTGTCCTGACACAGGATGACACACAAATCGTAAGTACCTCTTCTAACCCATTTGAAATATCCAAATAAAAGTCTAGTCTGTTTAGGGAATATCCTATGTCTGAATGGCATTTTCTCAACTTCCTTTTTTTTTTTTTTTTATCAGATACTGTTGGATACCCCTGGTCTCGCCACACCAATA
>NW_015655464.1:336834-357937 GCF_001515625.1 Sinocyclocheilus rhinocerous
TTATCAGATACTGTTGGATACCCCTGGTCTCACCACACCAATAAAGGCTAAAAGGTGACTATGTAATACAGCGGTTTCTTACATTCAACTGTAAGTAAACAATTTGTAGGTTGATTTCCCTGAAAAGTGTAAATACTGTGGCTCTGTGGCAACATTGCTCTGATTGTTTGAACATCTCATTCTCAACCAACCTGAAACAGCAACATTGGTTTAACTAATGCCATGAGTGTGGTAAAAATACAGATAAATTAAACTTGATTGTTTTGTTATATTTGTTCAACAGACATCACCTGGAGGAATCACTGCTGGTGGATCCTTTTGAGTCAATAAAGGAAGCTGATCTAGGTAAAAAAAAAAAATAGTTTTAGTTGTTCTTCTCTTGTTTATTTCTTAATCTGTTCAAAAAAGAGGACACACAGCCAGCATCCATTTGTTTGTGTGATAATTGTGCCATGGTATTATGACAGGGTTCTTAAAGGGATAGTTAACCAAAAAAATTAAAATTAGCCCATTGTTTACTCACCCTCAAGCCATCCTAGGCGTATATGACTTCCTTCTTTCAGATGAATCCAATCGGAGTTATATTAAAAATTGTCTTTGATCATTGTCTTCGAAATCCTCCGACATTCTTCTTTACAAATCCTCGTTTTGTACTTCTAATTAGTGACCGTTGTTTTGTTTTGATCTCTCCCCTGCGCTTCCGCATTCGTCACTTCTGAGCGGCGCATGCGCAAAGCTGACCTCATACGTCATCCGCCTGAAGCTGCTTCTGTGTACAACAGTGAGCGCAAGCTAGATTAAATTGATTATTACGTTTTAAATATGGTTATTTTTCTTACAAAAACGCATCGATTCGCTACAGGAGGTCTTTGTTCACCCCCCGCAGCCATGTGAGGCACTTTTTATTATGGATGGATGCGCTTTATTTCACTTCTTTTGGACTGATGCATGCAACACCCGCTGACTGCCATTAAACAGCTTGGAAGATCAAAGACATTTTTTAATATAACTCCGACTGGATTCATCTGAAAGAAGAAAGTCATATACACCTAGGATGGCTTGAGGGTGAGTAATTCATAGGCTAACTTTCATTTTTGGGTGAACTAACCCTTTAACCGGGGGGCAATGGCCTCAGTAGACTTTCAGGGGGGTCTCATTAAGTCTTGAAGTATTAAATATTTGTATTACAACAGATGTGCCAGATGTATATATCAGCTTAGATAGGAGAGCCTTTGAATATAGTTTTGAACAAAGGGGATGCTTGGAGTCAAAAAGGCTGAGAACCACTGTATTATGACTCATGTGCTGAATCTTCCGTTTTCTCCATTTCTACTATATATTTGCAGTGGTGGTGCTAGTCGACGTTTCTGATAAATGGACCCGCAATAAGCTGGACTATGAAGTGCTGAAGTGTTTGGCCCTGAAGCCAGATGTCCCTGTTATCCTTGTCCTCAATAAGGTATTAGCTGTGTCATTGTGTATTGATCTGTCCCAGGCCGACCATAGGATTAGTTTGTGGAGGAAATTACCATCTCTTTTCTCTGCATATCCCATCTCTCATCTGACAAAGAGTGGGGGCTGTTTTGCTGCTACTGTTATCACAGAAATGAATGTCACTATGAAACCCAGTGAATTATTTACAGCTGGTACACTTAGAGGAGCTATAAAAGAGATCATAGAGCAAAGAGTTGGCTCTTAACACACAGGTAGACCTACTGAAGAACAAAACGCTTCTGCTAGACATCACAGCTCAGCTGACAGAAGGGGTGGTGAATGGTAAGATCAGAATCCGTGGAGCAGAGAAACCACATCAGAAATTAGCAGCCAAACCCCACAGCAGACACACTGAAGAACCACATTCTGAGAGCATGAAGGACGGGGCGTCTCAGGAGGGTCAGGACAAAGACAGGCTGAGCCCAGAGGAGCTGAAGGCCCTGAAGAGCCGCAGGGGGTGGCCACTTTTTAAGGACATATTTATGTTAAGTTCTGTTGACAGAGAAGATGTGGAAACATTAAAGGTTAGAGGCTGCATTTGAGATTCTAAGAAAAAGAAATTTACATTAAAAAAACTTGTCTCCAACACTGTGCTATTCATCCTTAATTTGTCTCTGTTTGAACACGTGCAACAGAGGTACCTGTTTGAAGGTGCAAAGCCTGGCCAGTGGCAGTACCACAGTGAAGTACTGACTGATCAGGGTCCGGAGGAGGTGTGCATCAGCACTATCAGAGAGAAACTTCTACAGTATCTCCCTAAGGAGGTGCCATACAGTATGACACAGGTGGGCTATGATTTGTGGGCACCTAAAAGGTGTTGAAATACACTACCATTTGGGGTCAGTAGAATTTATTTTAAAGAAATAATTACTTTATTCAGCAAGGATGCATTAAACTGATCAAAAGTGACAGTAAAGACTTTCACAATGTTACAAATGAACCATTTATCCATCTTAGAATCCTGAAAATAGATGGTTTCCACAAAAATATTAAACAGCAGTTTCCCAGCTTGTTATGATCTGTTTTTCATCATCGAAACTGCATCCATTTTACTCCGGTATGATTCTCATTCCGTTAGCTGTGAATTGGGAACTCAAAATATGTCATTACTCAAAATATGTTTAATGCTTTTTCCGAAATGTTACTTGTTTTTTCCTTATTACTTTGGTCTTTTTGCAGCAAATCGAAATCTGGAAGGAGTCTGAGGATGGGGTACTCGACATATCCATCAAACTATATGTAAAGAAAGACTCTCATATGGTGAGCTCTCTGATTGCATCTCTGTTTTCTGAAAGTTTGTTTGTCACATTTATTTGAGGAGGCTAATCTCCCGTGCTGCTGTTTTCACCATCAGGCAACTTTAGTTTTATGGTAGACATTTTGTGGAATTGTTTTTAAAACAAAAGAGTGCTTTTTCACGACCTAAAAAACAGTGACATTATTATACTTAACTATAAATCAAACCTTTGTTCTTTCTTGCAGAAAATGGTTATTGGTTCTGGAGGTCATATGATAACCAGAATAACCCAGGAAGCTGAAAATGACCTAATGAAGATTTTCTTGCGTGAAGTGCGTTTAAAAATCTCTGCAAAGTTGAGGAAGTAAGCTAGACTGTTTGGATGATTAAGGTCAGAGCCTGACCCATGCAGAGGGATACAGAAACCTGAAAAGATATACTTAAGAGTGAAAAAATGGACATGAACTCAAAATTGGCTGTATTTTGGGTTATACTGTCAGATCTCAACAGACCTCCTTCATTCCTGTAAAATTAAATGTAAAGTATATCAGAGGCACATTACATGGGTTTTCTGTATCATTTCAACAAGATTATGATTGATCGTATCACAACTGCCTGTGCCATTTACACATCTTGCTGCTTTTGATTTATAAAAATGTCTATATGATAATAAATGCCAAAAATCATATAGTTCTGCATTCATACATAGATATACTTGTGTTTACCTTGTTTTTTTATTATTATTATTCATTGTCTTCAGTGTGGTCAGGCTGTTATCTGTGGTGCAGTCTTGCTGTTTAACTGAATGTCTTACGTAATAACATTACACTGACCTGAAATCACTCAACTGCAGGCCCGGCTCCAGCTCTAACATGTAAGGTGGGCCATATAGGACTCAGTTTGGGTGGTGGCTGGCTGTCAGGGTGGAGCAGGGCCTGCTAAACTGTGGCTGTACACAATGCTTACTGCAGTTTAAAAACTATTTGTAGCTATGTCTGTAATATTACAGTTATTAAATATTAATTTTCAACAGTTGAGTAAATTATTGCATCAGTTTTAGTCAGTGGTAAATCATTTGAGTAATGAAGAAAAGTCAGATAAGTTTCTCATGGTGCTGGATTGTCTGTGGTGGAAAAGTTATGGACACTTTATCTACAGACAGCAGAAGTCAGTGCTTTTACGAGAACTAGAAACAAATATACTCACAAATATGCAAAACTGCACATATGGAGTGCACTTATTCACTTAAAATATTTGATTGTGTAAATCCCAGTTGTTTGTTTTATTGTAACAAAATAATAAAAACTTTAGGGTCAATACGATTTTAATGTTTTTGAAAGAAGTAATTTATACCCATCAAGGCTGCATTAATTTGATAAAAATACAGTAAAACAGTATTATTGTGAAATATTAATTTTTAATGTTTTAATGTAAAATATATATATTTTTTTTTTCCAAAATGTAATTTATTCCTGTGATGACAAAGCTGAGTTTTCAGCAGCCATTACTTCAGTCTTCAGTGTCGCATGATCCTACAGAAATCATTCTAATATGCTGATTTGGTCTCAAGAAACATTTCTTATTACGATAAATGTTGAACACTGTTGTGCTGCCTAATATTTTTGTGGAAACAGCTACACTTTTTTTCCCCCTCAGGATTCTTTGATGAATAGAAAACCCAAAAGAACGGGATTTACTTTTATTTGAAATTAATTTTTTAACTACTTTACTGTTACTTTTTTAATTTCTTAAAAAACTTGTATGTTTGTTTTCTTAAAAAAAAAAACATGTAAATAATTCAAATTATTTTTTCTTCTTCCACCTCCTTCAAAACATGTGGAAAAAGCCATTTAAAGTTCCACTGCCTAGGCCCTAGAGGGTTAGATAACCTTTCTAATGAAAAGTGCTGCTGAAGTGAGTTTCAAAATGGTGATAATGGTGCACTTATTTCCCTTTTTGCACTAGAACTTCATGAAGAATTATATGCTTACATCTAGCTGACCTAAAGCAATGGAATGCTCCTCATTCATTATATCCTTATACTGGCCTTTAATTTGATTTCATTGGCTGCATCAGTTAACTGTAAGTTCATTAAAGTTAAAGCAGAGATTCTCATCCATCATTTCTTTGGCTCCTAGAAGCACAAGTAAGCATTTTACCAACCGCATATGCTGCCTCTCTGTGTAAAATGAAGGGTTTTGTAAAAATAATTGTATAATGAAACAAAACAAGCAAAATGTTTAATTTCAAATTCAGTGATATTTATTAAAATTACACACAATGACAGTCTCATATAACACTTTATAGGCTATAAAGTTGTATAGAATTAAAAATGATCAGAATTTCGTTGTTAGTTGATTTAATCTGCTTAACAATATTTTTGTTCATCCGTTCACTCATCTGATTTTGACTGCTTCATCCGTTGCTCTGAAGTTCACTTGACTCATGCTTGGTCCTCTCATATCCAGATGATTTTTGAGAGAAGGCAACAGAACCCTTACCATTACTAAACTCAGTAATGGTAACGGTTTCACCGCCCCTCTCTGTCACAAAGTTTTTGGGTCCACAGGAAACAGTCGGAGGTGTATTGACCCCCTGGATAGTACATCATCTATACTGTAGTGTCTCAATAATGAACTTACAGTATACGATGATATCCTGTCTAGAGGGCAAGATTGATGAAACACTTTCCCTTTGGATGTCCACTGAACATTCACATCTACTGTTTTTAACATTTTCTATGATCAGCTGTTTGGTTTATCTTAAGGTTTAACATTCCTTTCAGTAAATTGTCAGCCAATTTTTAGGCTGCTAAAATCATATTTGTCAATGGTTTAGAATTATTCCATATACCAAAGCAATTTCCAGAAACGGTCTAGTTTTCCAGATCTGTTGCATCATTATTGCATCATTATTTGTGTTTCCAAAAGATTTTCCTGCAAAAATTCTTCCCAAATCTTCAGACGATCACACCTGTGGAAGATCCCTCGCATGGGACTATTCATCTAAAAGGAAGAGCAGCTGCCATCCTGTAGTTCATAGTCACCGGGCGACACACTCACCTTTAGATCTGTGTCCTCAGTACTCCTGCGGGAAGTGTCATCTGTCACCTTTACCCGTCTTTTTTGTTTTCACAAGTCTGTTGTCTCCATGCCATTAAGCGCTCGTAAACGCTGCTCCCTTGGTCGTGAGTTTTAATGCTTGTTGCTCATTTGCATATGATGACACAAAGGCTGTTCTATCCTTATCATGTCTCTGCCTTTCAGTCTGCTGACCAATCAGAATCATTCCCTATATCAGACCCTGAACAGTTACTTACATCAGGACTCGCTCTCACGCGAGTATGTGAGCCCACACCCAAACTCTCCCACCCTTGCAATAAACTTGAAATTGCAATAAAAAAAGTTGGTGAATAGATCCAAAAACTTGTTTTATGCATATCATATTAGTTTCTTTAGCCTTTATCTACACTCTCATAAAAAAGGAATAAAAGCTGTCACTGGGCTATTACCTTTTCAAAAGGTACACTTTTGTATCTTTTAAGTACTAATATGTGCAATTAAAGTATCAGTATAGACACTTTAGGTACGAATGTTTACTGGTTGAAAAGGTACCACCCTTGTGACAGCTTGTGTACCTTTTTTCTGAATGAATTCAAAAGTGCCAAATTCCAAAATACACATTAGAAAACCTTAAATCTTTAGATTACTGCAAAATAGTTAATAATACGACACGAGACAAGTGCATCTTGACTGTATGAGGCATTTACAAAAACATGTTAATAAAGGACAATGTTTTATTCAATTTCTACTCAGGATTTAAATCACTAAGATGGGTTTCATGACATTACAATAGTGGAAGCACACACAGATGCCAAATTCACGGATTATGGTGGCCAGTTGTCTACAATTGAAATCACCTCTGGGTGTCTGTTCTCTGTGTGAGCTGTGACAAATTAACCTGATTCTACATCTGTAGTTGTCCTCAGCATCTGGATGTTAAAGGTCTATTGGCTAACATGGGAGTGGCCCCCCGTGGTTACTGTGGAGACAGACTCCCGGTTAGGGTGGGGTTGGGAGGTGTTTGTGACTGCTTAGGCCATGTTAACAGATAAGAACAAGATTGTGGCCTATCTGAGTTGCACCAGCATGTTGCAAGCCCCTGACACCTTATCTGCCACCCATGGACATTTCGGTTAAATTTGTGATGATTTCACAGAAAAGAGATCGCTGTGGCCAGCTAGACATGAAGGGAACTGGAAACTGCCCTTTAGAGCTCTTATGAAACGCAAGTATTCACCTGATCTAACTGATTTGGGATCATTTAAACTGAATGGTTCTTGAGTGCTGGCATAAAGTGTGCAGAGTCAATTCTTCGAGAACAATCCTGCTATATCAGCATCTTCTCCTTTAGCAAAGCACTTAACAAGTTGCTCAGTTGTGACTTACTCTTCAAGTAGTTTAGTGTAAATTAACTTAAAAACACTAAACGATGAAGACAGTTCAGGGCAGATACTAGATCAGGACCTTTCAGGCTTTTTCAGGCCAAGGGCTCACTTTTGAAAAGGTGACGGCTTTTGTACCTTTATTTCTGAGAGTGCTCCTTAAGAGAGACTAACCAGAGACCCCTCTTACATAATACTGTTACATTTTAAGTCAGGTATATAAAATGCAGGTATACTATTTTAATGTGTTTATAAAATTGTATGTAATATTAATAAAAATTAAAATATAAACAAAATTATTTGTAATTTGTATACATTTTTCATTTATATTGATTTAAAGACACAAATATGTGTACATTTAGTTACATTTTCTTGTATTTAAATGTGTATGAAAAATATTACAGTAGGGACAATGAAACATGAACTTAATTTGATCGGGATTTCACGTGAAGGCAAACGATTTCCCTATGCAGGGGTTCAGGTTGATCATGCAAATTTGCTGCATTGGTCAACAGAAAGCAACTTGGTTTGACTTATGTGTCAGACATCACTAAACTACACTATACACAATGGAGCTTTTTTGCCCACAAAATTTCACTAACTACTGTTTGAAGGCCTTTACTGCTTGAAAAACTTAGAGGTGTTTACTAAGATGGTTAGACGTGTTTAACTGCCTAAACATATTCAAAACCATACTGCTATCAAAGGTTATTTTGTACAGGCCTCACTCAGAGAAAGCCCTTAGCAAATAACCTGAAACCAGATTTAATGCACAATTTTAATATTCACGATTAGAAATTATCTGCTGAACTTTGACAGTTTGACCAAGAGCCAATAAATAGTGGCAAAGACTTCCTGCAGTAATGAGAGGACAAACTGCTGGGGTGATTAACACCTATTTGCGTGTGCGTCTGTATGGGTTTGGAGGAAGTGTTAGGGAACCCTTGGCCTCTAGCATAAGATGCACCCCCCTTTCCCCCAGATCCAAAGATTGTTGTTTCTACACACCTTTGTGGGCAAGCTGGAGTGCAAACTGGGAACTGGGAGAGACAAAGAGACAGATCAAAGACGAGACTGATGTTTTGACAGAAGTGCACATACGCACCTCTGTCCTCTTTGAAGTTATGGAAAGGTAGCAACCCAAGGATAGTCCTAGCAGGTCATTGGCTTTGGAAGCTACAAACCTCCGTCACTTTAGTTTGTTGCTCCAGTCTCATGGTCATGTATCTCCCAGAGGAATGGCCTGTGCTGGATTTACCTTACAAAATGAATAATTTGGCTAATAACTATGGATATTATCCACAAGGTAGGACTTTAGATCTTTACATCTCTCATGTTTTTTGAGTTTTAAATTCAATTTCAGGTTTATTTATTGTTGTTTTTTAGTTTATTGATTATTGTGAGTTGTCAAGACAACTGACTAAATGGAGTTTTCTCTAATAGCAAACAAATGCCATTCTGGAAAGCTAATGTTGTGCATATGAAATGAATGAAAATCTGAAATTATTATATTATCGATTAGACTGTAAGGAGCTCACTTGCTGGACTCAGCATGGCCTCAATGGCAGGATGAACAGTCCTGAAGCTGAACTGACCTCACTGCCAGTTCATGTATCACTGCAAGATCGAGAGCTTTGGGACAAATTCAGCAGCATTGGCACAGAGATGCTGATTACTAAATCTGGCAGGTATGCACCTACAAGTGTTTAACATGACTAAATTAAGTCCTTTTAAGTATTTTTAATGTCTATAATTAGTATATACGTAGTGATATAACAAATGTGTAATTGAATTGTGTTGGGATTTACCCCTATTATAGTGCAATAAATATATTTATTACTGTATCAAAGAGAAAAGGCAGTGTTGTTAAGTACATTAGTGAACTACAGGTGCATCTCAATAAATTAGAATGTCTTGGAAAAGTTCATTTATTTCAGTAATTCAACTCAAATTGTGAAACTCGTGTATTAAATAAATTCAATGCACACAGACTGAAGTAGTTTAAGTCTTTGGTTCTTTTAATTGTGATGATTTTGGCTCACATTTAACAAAAACCCACCAATTCACATCAGGACAACAAATTAGAATATGGTGACATGCCAATCAGCTAATCAACTCAAAACACCCGCAAAGGTTTAGCTGAAAAGTTCATAATCTTGAAAGAATTACAAATCAGAATGTACATTATTGAGGACATCTTCTATCTAATATGTGATGACTAATTGTTATGATGTGTATCCGGTGTGCTTTTATTTCAGGCGGATGTTTCCCAGCTGCAATGTAACAGTGACAGGACTGAATCCAAAAGTCAAGTATGTGGTGATAATGGACATGGTGCCGTTTGATAACCACAAGTACAAGGTACCTCCCCTCAACCCCCTCCAACCTCCCTCACAAACACACACGTACACTCTCATTCAAAGGTTTTGGGTCAGTAGATTAAAAAAAGGATAAATAGTAATAATAATAATAATAATAATAATAATAATACTTTTATTCAGCATTAAATTGATCAAAAATTACCGTAAAGACATTAAGGCTACAAATATCCATGAATCCTGAAAATGTATCATGAATTTTACCAAACATCTTTCCAGCATTGATGATTGTAATAAGAAATGTTTCCTGAGCACCAAATTGGCTTATTAGAATGATTTCTGAAGGATCACATGACACTGAAGACTGGAGAAATGACCATGCCATCACAGGAATAAGTTACATTTTTTAAAATAAAACGATTGTTCTTTTACAATATTACTGTTTCCACTGTATTTTTTGGTCAAATAAATGCAGGCTTGATGAACATAAGAGACTTTGTACATAACTGTATTACAACTCTATTTTTAAACTATTTCTTTCTATTATACATTCATCTGTTTTATTCCTTAATGTCTTAATATCAGTTCCAGATAGGGATGTTATAATGCTGCAAACCTGATAGATGTGTGAACAACAATACCAAAGACCTAAAAATAAATCGATTCTTGAATGAGTAGTGATAGGTTAATGATTTTTGTAGTTAATTGTAGTCTTCATGACTATTCATGCTCTTATATTGTTACAGTGGAATAAGGATCTTTGGGAAATGAATGGTTCAACTGATCCACACTTGCCCAATCGGTTCTTCATCCATCCAGACTCTAATTGTAGTCTTCATGACTATTCATGCTCTTATATTGTTACAGTGGAATAAGGATCTTTGGGAAATGAATGGTTCAACTGATCCACACTTGCCCAATCGGTTCTTCATCCATCCAGACTCTAATTGTAGTCTTCATGACTATTCATGCTCTTATATTGTTACAGTGGAATAAGGATCTTTGGGAAATGAATGGTTCAACTGATCCACACTTGCCCAATCGGTTCTTCATCCATCCAGACTCTCTTGCACCTGGAGAGAAATGGATGCAGTATCCAATCTCCTTTCACAAGCTCAAACTGACCAACAACACCTTCAACTCTAATGGCATGGTGAGATTTTAGAAATGGGCAAAGTGTAACGGTTGAAAGATTTCTAAAGGTGTTTTCTATTTTTGGGATTGCGTTTTTTAAAAATTTTTTAATGTAATTTTTTTTTTTACCGTTTATACTTCTATTTCTCTCCATGTTCTATAGGTGGTTCTCCACTCCATGCACAAATACCAGCCCCGTCTACACATAGTCCAATCTCCAGACCCCTGTTACCCTCAGAACCCTGGCAGTTACCTGCGCTTCACCTTCCCTGAAGCTGCTTTTATAGCTGTCACAGCCTACCAGAACCAGGAGGTGAGAACAGGCATTTCACACCAGATCAATACTGGAGACCCTTAAAACTGTATGTGAATTACTTTCAGATCTGACCTTCAAAGATATTTTTCATTAGCGTTCCAGTGCCATCTAGTGGGTCGAATTCATGAGGATAAAAGGCCAATTAAAATGTCCATGGTAGCAGAATCTAGTGCCCAGTATAGTGTGGAAAATAAGCAAAACCCATTATTTGTCACAAAATATCAGCAAAACATTTAAGTTGACATCTGAAGACTTCAATGTGTCAGATTTTTATAATGTTTTATTAGTCCATTTTTGTATCATTTATTCGTGTTGACTGGCATGTCTGTGGTTTTTGCTGATGGGACTCTTTGTTTCTCATCCTCAACACAGATCACAAAACTCAAGATTGACAACAACCCCTTTGCCAAAGGCTTTCGTGACAATGGGCTGAACAGAAAAAGGTGAGAGACACTTAAAGAGACACAAAAAGAAGGGATTGAGATCGGTTTTCATGTTTCTTTTCAGGAAAATTCACTCACAAATGTCTCCTTTACAGAATATGACTTCAGGGCTGATATTTTTGTGTGAATAATTATAATTCTTTTCAACCATGTACAGTAGGTAAAGGAGCCAGATTTTCATAATTCCTAATGGCAAATCAAAAAGTATTTAATAGAGCTTACATAGTGTTTCCTGTCCTGACTGTTGAAACTCCAACCCTAATAATCAATTCTGTTATTTTCAGTTAATATAACTTTTTATAATTTCTCCTCTTTAGGTTTAGAGACAAAGAGAGCCAAGAGACCAAGGATTCAGATGGACAGGCCAAACCGGATTTGATGCCAAATGATAGGGATGCACCGATACCACTTTTTCCAGTACTCGCCCGATACCGATACTTTTATTTTTGGTACTTGCCGATACCGATGCCGATACCTATATTTTTATTACATTTGTAAATGAGCATGGTATGATTTCCTGAGAGAATAATAATAATAAAATTCGTTATATTAATGTAGCTTTACATTTATATGCATCAGTGTTTCTTCTTGTTTCTGTTTCTATGACCTGGTGCCCAGCAGAGGGGATTTTTTTTTTTACCTCAATCATGAGGGTCACCTTGAGATTTATTAGCTTTTCCCCCCCCTTTGGACAATTTATGTATTTTTTCTTTTGTCCACAAAAAGTGGGAAAGTCGCAGAATGATGAGGATGTGGATGTGATCGTGTCCAGCTCCGTTGACTGCAGAAGAACGCTGAATTTTTCAGAAGAGGCTTCCTCTGTCATTCCCAACCCTTTCATATCAGCCTTCATAAACGCTAGCACTGCTGGAGGATCTTCACCCCATCAGACACACACCATTCTCAGCCTCAATATAATACACCTGAACAGGTGAGTCTGGCTCTGGTTCTGCCTGGGAATTTTTGTGATGCAGTGAATATCACACTATAATCAAACCATGATATTATGCTGCAGTTCTGCGGAAAAATACTCATTCTTGCTCTAGACTTATGTATTATATTTAATCTTAAAGATTCAGGGATGCAAACTTACCAAGGGGTGAAAAAGGTGACAGAGATAACCATCTAGAAAATAAATTCATATCATCTAAGCTTTAAAATTGGGATTTACTGTCAATTTTAGCATGGCAGGATAGGGGGGAAAAACTCACTTTAGACCCTATGAAGAGGTTTCAAAATATTACTATAGTAATAATACTGTTGTACTGTACAATAAAAATTATTTCATTTTACAGAACAAGAATAAAATTACAAGTGATTCTTAATTTCTTTGCTTTCAAATGTTAAGCCATAGAGCTTTTATTTTGGCTTAAAAGTTTGGATTCAAAATTGCAGTTTTTTTTTTTTTGCTGAAAAGTGAGACATTTGGATCCCTGGAGATTAAATTTATTCTCAGTTTATTACTTTTTAGACAACTACATCAAGATAATTAAACACAGCATTGTCCTCCCAAATACTATTACTACTGAACATTACTATTACAAAATAAATGAATGAAATATATTATTATATATTACTATATAATACTATTGTACTGTTAAATAAAACATATTTAATAATAAATATAACTGAAACCTATTTAATAATTTGAGAATTTCCTTGTACAGAACAAGTAAAATTACAAGTAAAATTGTTCATTTCTTGGTTTTCAAATGTTAAACCATAGAATTTTTATTTTGGCAGAAAACCTACTTTTAGATTTGTATCTGCACTGAAAAGTGACAAGTTTGTATGCCTCAAGATTAAAATGATTCTCAGTTTATAACTTTCTAGACAACGGCTACATACAGACTTGACCGTTTCGTCCTCCAAAATAATGGTGTCAATTTTTTTTCCAAGTCCCAGAGAAGCCAGACCCTCCAGCCTCCATAGTTTGTGTGCAGCTCTGCCTGTGTCCCAGAGCTCCTGTGTCCAGTCCTCCACAGGAGACGGCCACCTCAGCACACTGCCATCTCAGATCAGCAGCTCTCTAAACCCTCAGCAGCACAATCAACACAGCAGCCCATCCTCTCAAACCCCAGGCAGATCCATAATCCAGCTCCAGCCTTATTTTCGGACCCCTCCCCATCCCTCACGACAATGTCCCGACATGGAGCTGCCCCTCCCTCTGCCTCCTAAACTGAGCCACATGCAACTCCCTGGAAGTGCTCTGAGGAACCTGGAGATGACCCCAGTCTCCGACTATGTCCGAGGCCCCTCACCAACATCCTTAACAGGATCCATTTTCGAACTTTAGTCTCAGGGCCATCAGGGAAGGTCCTGCAAAATCCCCCCCAACCTGAGCAGTACCTCCGTGGCTCAGACCGAGAGCTGCATCTGCAGATTTATCCAGCGGTTCAGAAATACACTGATCAGCAGTTCACATTAAACAGCATGCTGAACATCCAGACTGAACGCAGATCACAGATGGACTATGTCAGTGCCAGACCACTAACTGAATACTACAGTGATCAGCAGACTGGGAAATGAAGTTTTTCAGGCATCATCTAATTACGACTCATTTTGTTGCTCATTTCCAGCAGAGACTGCACTGCTCTGCATTACTAGATTACAAAAAAATAAAAACACCGAGGGCTTCCCAACCAAAGAATGTAAATATTATTTTCAGTGGGATATGAGGTTGTTGTTAACTGTCACTAATGTCCATATTTATGTTTAGTCTGTTACTATCTGCCTGAACTTTAAACTGTACTGTCTAAACGTCAAACGTCTAGGGCAGTGGTTCCCAATCCTAGTCCTGGAGAACCCCCAACTCTGCACGTTTTTGGTGTCTCTCTTATCTGACGCTCACATTTGAGGTCTTGGAGCAGTGATTGGAGCAAATTTCCTGCAGAGTTTAGCTCCAACCCTAATCAAACAAACCTACCTGTGATTTTCTTATGATCCTGAAGACATTGATTAGCAAACTCAGGTGTGCTTGATTAGGGTAGAGCTAAACTCTGCAGGAAAGTGGATCTCGCGAGCCAGATTTGAGGATCACTGTCTTGGAGTCTTCACTGAGTTGAATCAGGTGTGTTTGAATAGGGAGACATCTAAAATGTGCAGTGTTGGGGGTTCTCCAGGACCAGGATTGGGAATCACTGGTCTAAGGCAAGGCAACTTCCTAGTTGTAAAACTGAAACAAACATTTCCTTTTTAAAGCTGCTTTGAAATGATATGTACTGTGAAAGTGCTATACAACTTGAATATTTCTTTTTCTAAATCTGCTTTTAAACAAAATGATTTTTAATCAATTAATTCATTTTCTGTGAACTTCGCTTAATCTACACAAGTTGTTGGTTAACCACTCCATCTCACACGGAACACCCACTCTTCATTATCCATTTCCCACCCTAATGTTTTTCCCTTGATTATTCTCTGTCACTAGGAAATTTTCATTACAGAAGCAAAATGAGCTGTAGACTGAATTTCATTCAGAGTTGTAATTGACTTCAAGTAATTCTGCAGACCAGAATGTCTGAAGAAAATCTAGATCACACTTTTGTTGTTTCCATCCTAATTTCTGATCCTGTGTGTTTTTTTTTTTTTTTTTTTTAATACATTAAACTTAATACAGAGTTCTGGGTTAAGTTTGCATTTTTTTAAAAAGTCATCACAAATATAACTTTTCTTAGCAATGTAAACACACACCATAGACGCCACTGACATTAATGTGCATGTATCGGTCTAGTGTAAAACAGCAAATATTTCACACGGGAAAAAGACAAATAAATCAAGAAGGAATTTATTGACTGTGATCAGAAACAGATTTCTTATTGGATACATAACTTGTATACTATATATTCATTCTAGAAGTTATAGGCATTAACTATATGCACTGCTATATAACACATTCTCAATATGTGACTGTTAGTGGTGGAAACATCACAAATCTGGAACAAACACACTCCGCTCAGAAACAACAGCTCTCCTTAGTTTAGATTAAGCATAGAAAAGTTTTTGAAGCCTTAAGTTGATTTTAAATGTGTGCAACATCTTATAAACAATGTCTACATTGTTCCACAGTTTCCTTTTCCCAGTTGAAACAGATATTCATGTCATAATAACAAACACACTTCATTTTGAAGAATGAAAATTGAACAATTTTAATGAACTTGTTTCTGACAAACAAAACATTTTTTCACAAATATTTTTGCCAAAGTGTACTGTAAAAAAAACTAACTTTATATTTGGCATCTGATTATGAACAAAAGATCAATAACAAAAGACCGGATCATTTATAAAATAAATGTGGATATACTGTTTGACCTAATGATGTTTGGCAAACTGATTTGCATAATCATGACATAATGGCAAACTGAAAATCAGAAGAAAACAAAACACTAAAATATAGTCACTCTCAATGGAAAAAATTGCTAAAGCGGAGTTAAATTTCACATATACCTGACAGAGCGCTCACATTATCCGGATGTTGATAACTAGTACTTTAGGAATAAAGAATACATGTGACATTATTTTAAATATTGCAGTTAAAACATAAAAAAGAGGAAGTCCTGACATAATCAAAATGCATCACTGAATAAAAAAAAAAACTGAAACTATTCAATATGGGGAAAACTCCTTAAGGCATAGAGTATCTTCAAGGAAACTATGGACATGGTAGATGTTCAACTTCAAATGCACAGCGTATATCAATCTCCAAACTTCTGGATTTAACAGTAGACAAAAGAGTGCTCTGGGATCTGTACTGTCAGTTTGGCTGCAGTCATAATATCTTACTTGCAGCTTTATCATCTGCATAAACATTGGGTGAGGTAAATTACGTGAGGTTTTCTGCAATGAAAAATAAATATACTTTTCTAAATCCTGATAATTCAGCATGTTTTGGCCTTTGCTTGGCATCTTGGTAAAACTGCATTTGGACCACTATTTATTATCCAAAAATAGGCAAAACATTCTCAAAGAATATACATACAGATCCGATTATGAATCGCATGGCGTAGTTTCTCATGATTGACTGCACAGTGAAAGTGTGATTTGACCTTCAACCCTAAAAGCAAACTTTTAAAAGGTAACAAACTGATTGTTTTCATCCCACTGTAAAAAAAATATCAAATTACTAGAGCGCTTCATGTTTGAACTGTGCAAAAAAGATGTTTACAAATGAACCTATGTCTAAATGTATTGGTTAGATAAACTAAAAGTCAGTCCTCCTCATTCCTGTGTCACTATTTGTCCTGAACAGCAATGTCTTCACAATGATGAACGATTTCAAAGGCCCACTAAACATGCTGTAACAAACCTAATGGCTCTTCTACACTATGCTTCTATATATCTTCATACATTGCATAAATGTAACTGTGAATAAAACCTTAGCTACCCATTAAAATGGGAATACATCCTTATCTTCTAAATCACTACATGCACATACTGTAGATCTGCAGCTGCCCACTGGTGAATATATGATACAGTTCTGAGATTAACAAAAAAACTATAATTGTGGTATGTCGTTTGAACAAAAAAAAAGCAAATAAACAGACAAAAAAGGATATAAGTGACAATACAAGAGCACGTGCAGAGAATCTGGTCCTGAAGAGGTAAGGCACCAGGGGTCTAAAAAAAATCAAAGCCTCATTTCTGTAAAAAGAAAACAGCTTTCAAGTGTTTCTTTTCAAGGCAATCAATGTGGGAGTGTCGGAAAGGCAGCAGTGTGGAAGGAGCGTGTTCAAGCTTGAGGACTGATCATCTTCTGAAGCAAAGGGATCTGTAGAGAAACGACACATTTATTTACATGATTATTTGTTTATTTTTGATCAAATGAATGCAGCTTCCATTTAAAAAAAAATCTTAAAAGTCACTAAATGTTTGAACAGCAGTTTATATGCAATGTATTCACCTTGGACAGATCCACCCCAGTGAGGGCGTTTACAGAAACAGGTAGTTCAGCCAACAGACGATTCACTTCCCCAGTGACACGGCCACCGTCGCCGCTCAGGATCACAATCTCATTGGTACGGCTCAAGGGTGCTGCCACCTGTGCAGCAATCTGTGACACAAAAAAACTCATTCAGCTTTATTCTTCAGAGTATCATCTTTAAAACTGCAGTCTGTAAGTTTTGCCTCTTTGTCGCCATCTCTGTTTGAAAACCTGCAATTGCAGCTGTGTGCGGAATTATATTCCATGCGTGGGGTTGTGCTCCAGCGCGGATGAATCTAATGTTTTGAGGAGTATGTGTGTGTGGCAGTCAGTCACTGCACCGGTGTGGATATTTACTGTACTTCGCAATCACAGATTCTAGCCTACGTCTTGGAATATATGACCCAAATAAGAATTTTCACCGTATACTGTCATCTAAACAAGTAACAAGTCTGCCACGTTTGTTCTGACCAACTGAGGAAAAAAAGGATTACAATAAATCGTGCTACCAATGGTGATTAAGGCCCAATCCCAATTCTATTTTATACCCCTTCCCCTTCCCCTAGGAATTGGGACACCACTACTATATGTCACACGTCATCATAGTCGTCTAGCTCCTACAATAAACACACCTATACTGGTGTGCTGGTGTGAATTAGAGCTTTTAATTACCGTTCTATATTAATGCGAAACTCTAAAAAGAGAAACGCACAGACGCGCATACACGCAAATTTAATCTCTCTCTCTCTCGAATTGGCAATATTTGAGGAAAGGGTTTAACAATTTCTAATTATTGGGGGTACTAGCCCTCCTCAATGTCTATGGTGGTTATCGCCCTGATCAGACATGAAAATACAGTATGTTATGGCACTATCGTGTAGTCTGTAATGATATGACGTTAGCAAACTTTAGCGATTTTTTGCAAACATTTCTTTGAGTAAGGGAAAGGGGAAGGGCTAAGGGGTAGAATTGGGATTGTGCCTAATTGTAACGATCGGTTAGCTCATATCACTTCAAACCGTGCAAATTATTATTATTTATACTTTGTTCTCAAATTATTAATGTTAACATCAGCATTGCGTGACTATGAGTATAGTGTGTATTAGCGTGTGATTTCAGTTTCTGTACAGTCTAATCTCAAATTGTCATACCATTCGAATTTCATATTAAGAAATTCTTTTAACCGAAAAAGCAAATTATGCTCCCTTTGAACTGGTTTTCTTTAAAATACAGATCTTGAGTAATCCCAGGCTATCTGTAATCAGACGCACATTTACAACTGGAATATAATTTAATTTCATTCACATGTGTTTCATAAACATAATCCTTTCTGGATTAAAATCCGCCATCAAAATGATAAATGTAATTATTCCGGCTGCTGTGAGAAAAGGCTATAAACGATCCGCCACCTGCAGGATCCTCACATGCGATAGCCTAGTAGCCGGGACAACTTCTTTATGTTTACAGATGTGACGTAATGACGCAGTGCCATGCTCGAATTTCCCGCGAAAACCTACCCGTACCACTCAAATTAGAAAACATTATTATAAGCTGACCGTTATGAATCGGACTAAAGGAAGGCGATAGTTTTGAACATTGCCTGGTCATGTACTTGCTCAAACATTAATTTCGGATCATTTTTAACCAAAAAAAGTTACGGACTGCAGCTTTAAAAAACGACTTGAAGTTAGCATTTTAACTATTGGTAGTGTCGGAGAGGTCTGATCCCACTTAAAGATTTGCAGAGAAAAACAAAACAAAAAATTGGAGCACACTGCATCTGTAATTACTGTAATCTCATTCAACATTTGTTCAGAAGTTCCCAGACTTCCACATACCTTTGGCAGAGCCTCAAGGACGAGGGCAGTCTTTGCAGCCTCCCCATACTGCTGATAGGCCTCAGCTTTGACCCTCATCTTCTCTGCTTCAGCTTTACCCACAGCCTCAATGGAGCCGGCCTCTGCTTCTCCAATACGCTTGATCTTCTCCGCTTCAGCCTGTGCCGTCAACACCTTCTTTATCCTGACAGAGCGGAGCAGAAGACAGAATGGCTTCATGAGGCCTTTGCTATCTGGCTCCCTTAAACTATATACCAATTGTACATATTAGGGATGTCAATTTTCGATCATTTCCATGATCGATCGTCGTTTAAATTAACGATCAATTAATCGATTAATCGTTAACTTCAATGCAGCAAAATGCGTCTATTGCAGCAGCATGCAGTCAGCATGCCAGGATGTGCCGCAGTCAGTGAACCGCTTCCATCGGCGCTGCTGCAGCAAAACACACTGTTGCTAACATGAAACATTTTTATGTGAGTATTATGACCAGTACTTAATTTGATCCTGCTGGATCCTGTTCCGGAAAATGTCAGATTTTAAATTTTTGCGTTCCGGTAGGCCTATTTGTTTTTAAAAAGCCAGCAATTACAATGCATTAGATCGTGACAGTGCATGTGTGCATGCATACGAGACGGAGCGAGCGCGGGTTTGGCTGGATGTATTTGGAGGTTATTACTCACGTCTCATTCGGCACAAATACAAATGTTTCCATATTCGCAATGTACTTGAATGTTAAACTATTATTTATAATGAAAACTAGGCTTGTACTTTACACGCATTCGCATATAGACGGAAAAGATCATCCTCTTCACATGAGCAAAAACGTCCTTGGCATAACAGCAGAGTGGACCGGTATACTACGGTCTATTTAAACTGACCAGTGTAACCTTTTATATGTTTGGTTTACTGTATTTTATTTTGATAATGAACAGACTGCGATGTAAGTCTGAATTGCTAGAATATGTGGGGTGTGTGCGCGCGAGGCGCCGGTGCGATTGAACAGCTGAAACATAAAAAAATACATTTTTGAAGTAAGATATAATCCGCAAAAGTGTTTACTTTTAATTTTTGCACACTCACAATAAAAACAAGATTTGTGCTTTTGCAAAGTAAAGCAAACAAACAGAATGCGCGTTGTCATCCTTTCCTTTCCGTGAACTTGTTTATGGAGCGCCGCGCCACACTTCTGTTTTAAATCTGATAGCTTAATTATTTAAGTCAGATATATTTCGCTTTTTTTTTAAAATGAAAACAAATTGTTATTTTTATTTAGGCCTATTGCTTACATAGGCTACACATTTTCCTTAAAGAATCCCATTTTGTCCCAGGGCTTGAAAACCTGTGCCCTAGCTAGTTAGGTCCATGCAGAAACTTGTGAACGATGCTCTTAGTTGTGGCATCACCGTTTAGTGACACCATTGAATGCTCCGAGAAAACGTATAGTCAAGTGTCGTCACAGCGCCTTTTAATTGCTGTTTTGAATCCAGCAATTATTTATTTACAAATTATAAGCTCTGATTATGACAAGTGTGGTATAAAAGCTTTGTTTATTAGAGGAATATTTGGTTAGCTGGAAAATCTTACATCGCGACCATGATTTTGGATGCCGTTTGAGCCCATATAGCCTACATTTATGCGGCTTTGTTCTTGGTCACGAATTTCCACAAATTCAATAATATTTAGGCATTCTTTCTTTTCCTAAATCCTCACTGTCTAACCCTCTAATTTCGCAGGTTTATTTTATTGTCATTCACTTTTTATCACTGGTTTCGCATCTCTTACGGTGGTAAACATGCGGAAGGATAATGAAAGATTTCATGGCCATGAATTAAGAATTCGTTCAATGTATTAATTTGTTCCCTCATTTTAGTTAAATCATGGGTTAAGGAACAAAATTAATGAAACATGGACAGTGGCCACAAATAAATAAGTCGTAGGAATTAATTAACAATTTGTAGG
>NW_015655464.1:359341-374020 GCF_001515625.1 Sinocyclocheilus rhinocerous
CAAAGGTGTTTACTTTTATTTTTGCACACTCACAATAAAAACAAGATTTGTGCTTTTGCAAAATAAAGCAAACAAACAGAATGCGCGTTGTCATCCTTTCCTTTCCTTTCCTTTCCGTGAACTTGTTTATGGAGTGCCACACTTCTGTTTTAAATCTGTTAGCTTAATTATTTAAGTCAGATATATTTCGCTTTTTTTTTATGAAAACAAATTGTTATTTTTATTTAGGCCTATTGCTTACATAGGCTATAAGTTTTCCTTAAAGCATCCCATTTTGTCCCAGGGCTTGAAAACCTGGCCCTAGGCTAGTTAGGTCCTGCAGAAACTTGTGAACGATGCTCATAGTTGTGGCATCACCGTTTAGTAACATCATTGAATGCTCCGGGAAAACGTATAGTCAGTGTCGGTCACAGCGCCTTTTAATTGCTGTTTTGAATCCAGTAAGTATTTATTTACAAATTATAAGCTCTGATTATGACAAGTGTGGTAATAAAAGCTTTGTTTATTAGAGGAATATTTGCTTAGCTGGAAAATCTTACATCGCGACCATGCTTTTGGATGTCGTTTGAGCCCATATAGCCGACATTTATGCGGCTTTGTTCTTGGTCACGAATTTCCACAAATTCAATAATATATTCAATATTTTTGTTATTGTTTCTTTTCCTCCGTTCGAGCCCATATAGCCTACATTTATGTGGCTTTGTTCTTGGTCACGAATTTCCACAAATTCAATAATATTTAGGCATTGTTTCTTTTCCTAAATCCTCACCGTCTAACCCTCTAATTTCGCAGGTTTCTTTTATTGTCATTCACTTTTTATCACTGTTTTCGCATCTCTTACTGTGGCAAACATGCGGAAGGGAAATGAAAGATTTCAAGGCCATGAATTAAGAATTCGTTCGATGTATTAATTTGTTCCCTCATTTTAGTTAAATCATGGTTATTTAAGGAACAAAATGAATGAAACATGGACAGTGGCCACAAATTAATAAGTCGTAGGAACGAATTAACAAGTTGTAGGAATGAATCCTTCCCCCGCAGTGTCCCGCAGCCCTGCAACCTTCACCTAATTGTTTCAAATATGAAAGAATTATCTGGGGAAATGACTGTTACTACATTTCTATTGCATTCCATGTGGAAGAACTTTGTGTTGTTTCTATTTTAATGTACTTTTAAAGTTTAAATCACATTAAAAGCTTAATTTGTAATTATGAGTGAATGATGATGCATTTATATACCGTCACCGTCACTCACAGCCGCTCGCACGTGTTTTGCGCATGAGCCGCACGCAGCCCAAAATTAAACGGCTTAATCGACCATCGATAGCTTTAATCGATTGCATCTCTTATCGACAATTAATCGATCATCGATTAATCGTTGACATCCCTAGTACATATACAACTCGTGTTACTCACTTCTGTGCCTCTGCGAGCTGCTGCATCTTGTAGGCTTCAGCCTCAGCTGGTCTCTTCACGATGGCGATCAGCTCTTTTTCTGTCCTCAGGATCTCCTTTTCCTCAATGGTGATCTGCTTTTTCCTTTGAACCACCTCAATCTCAATCTCCTCCAGTCTGATCTTCTGCTGCTCCTTGGCTGCCTGAAGCTCATAGGCCAATTGCGCCTCAGCTTTCTGAGATAGGTGAAAGGAAAAAACAATTATATTTGTTGTGTTTAAGTGTCACATATTTGATTGATCAGTGCAACTGCAGTATTAAAATAACCAGAGGAATAATCAGCTCTACCTTTGTGTTCACTTCTTGATTGAAGGCAGCCTTCTGCATCTCCAGCTCTCTCTTTGAGTCTGCCATTCTTGTATCGGCTTGGAATTTCACATCCATCATCTCCTTCTTACATTCTGCTTCCTAAAACAAGGGAATAAGGAATGTGAGAAAAAACTAGTTCCACACACCACTTGCTTTTGCACATTTTCCACATATTCTCTCCTGCACTTTTTAAAAAAATCTTTAGATTAGAATACAATTTGCTGCCCTAAGATTTTTGGTGTCAAAATGTTTGACAGTCTGTTGAATTCATACTTTAGCAACTGTAGTAAAAACAAATTTAAATGACAAGTTCATTTTAATTACCAAAAAAACTAATCAACATTTGGTCTTAAACTAGCCAGCCCTGTAATGAGTGAAATCTTAATTTTGGTTTAAGTACTTTTATCTAAATGTTGTCATTCAATTTTGGTGTTTATTTCATGTTTATGACAATAATACTGTACATATTATTATATACTGTACACTATTGTTACGTATATACTGTACACTATTGTTTAAAAGTTTGGGGTTGGTAAGATTAATGTTTTTGAAAGAAGTCTCTTATTTTTACCAAGTCTGCATTTATTTGTTCAAAAATTCAGTAAATTAGTAATACTGTAAACTATTATTACAATTTAAAATAAGTGTTTCCTATTGCAATATATTTTAAAATGTCATTTATTGCTGTGATAGCAAAGCTGAATTTTCATCAGCCATTACTCCAGTCTTCAGTGTCACATGACCCCTTCAGAAATCATTCTAACATGCTGATTTGGTGCTCAAGAAACATTTATTATTATTAAAAATGCAGAAAACAGCCGTGCTGCTTAACATTTTTGTGGAAACAGTGATGCATTTTTTTTCAGGATAAATACAAACTTCAAAAGAACAGCATTTATTTATTATGGAAATCTTTTTTAACAATGCAAGCCTTTACTTTTCAAGATGTGTTTTTATTTTCTCAGATATGTCCAAAATGATTCTGATCTGAATTATTATCTGAAATATTTTGACATCCTGATGATCAATATTTTCCCCTGAGCATTTCTCTCTAAAGGTTTTTTTTTTTAACTACATATTTCAATTTTCCAAGAGCTATTTTGTACTACCGTCATGGAAAGTGACTCCTTTATTTCTTCAGCTCACCCTGATTCCAGCATCTCTCTCTGCTTCAGCCACGCCAATGTCAGCATCTCTCTGAACAGCAGCAGTCTGGGATTTCCCCAAGGAACTCAAATAGTCCACCTTATCATAGACATCCTGATGGGAGAAAACGGAGAACAATTTCACCCTGACAACTGCAATGGTTTTGAAAGATAATGACTGATTGTTGAAAACCAAAATTTAAAAGCAAAGTAAAACAGAAACTCTATCCATGTGTATACATGTACCAATGTAAGCACACCTTAATAGTAAAGCTTAGGATCTCAATGCCCATCCTGCCCACATCGGGTGCCGCCACCTCCCTCACCAGCTTGGCAAACTGATCCCTATCCTGGTAGATCTGCTCCACCGTCAGAGTCCCTGTAAACACAAGCAAATGAGGTTAGTGGGGACATGAAAGACATGATGTTCCCTTGTTTTCATGCTCCTCATCCGTCCTCCAGGAAATGGACCGAAGTCTGCCATTATAAAGGATGTATCAATTTTCTAAATGCACTGCTAGAGCAGAGGAAGCTTTTAACCACATAATGTCCCTAACCTTGACTGATCTGTTGATAAGAGTGGCTGCTGGTCATATTGCTTATCTGGCAAGAACTTAGACCTAACACTACCTGTGCACACTGTCTGAACTCTTCACACTGAAGTTAAGAGCACGCTATTGAAGACAGACACAAGTGTCCAGCATCACTCACCCAGAATAGAGCGCAGGTGACCTTCCAGCGTCTGCAGAATGACGCTTTTAATCTCTGCCACTGTCTTGCCCAGGAACTGTTCACAGGCATAACCCAGCAGCTCATTGTCAGTCATGACCTTCACCTAGTAGCAGAACACATATAGTCATGGTCCATGACACAAACTGGATCACAGCATGCCACTGAAACCTACAACTCCATACAATGCACTCCACATAGACAGTAGAACAGTCAGCTGATGTTTTACTGTACACATTTATGGTTATGAATAGCTATAATATAGCAAAAATGTTTCAGAGACACACTCAGAATCTTCTAGCATCTTAACAGTTTTCTTATACATAATATTTGATCAACTTACAGTTTGACATATGTAAAAGAATATTTTCCAGGTGTGAGGGACAGACATTCAGCACAAACAAATCAGCTGGATGTAGTAATGTTGGGTATGATTGAGGTTGTGGTTGATTGAGGGACATGCTTCAGTCAGTATTCATGCGACTTGCTTGCAAATCAGTATGTAAAAGGATCATGAGTTTATGGTGTTGATAAACAGAATATGAAATAAAATATTTAAGAAGTCCAAATGTCTCATTACATTCAAGCAGAGTGAATGGCTGGGTGATATATATATATATATATATATATATATATATATATAGAATATTTACAATATATCTGTGATTCATTCATTTACATAAATGTAAAATTAATAAAAGCAAAATTGGGAATATTGCTATGACTTTTTATTTGTTATTTGTTTATTAAGTTTTCTAAAGTCAGGGTGATTACATGTTTTGCTATCCTTGTCTTGCAAAACATATTTAAAAAAAAACCTGAGATATACATAATATTATCAAAAAGCTAAGAATATAGAGACATATTTTTATCTATACCACCCAGCATTAGTATGAATTATGGAACGTACAATTAGTGTAAAGGGTGGTAAAACCAAACCTGATGGAAGAAAAAAAAAACTTAAACTCAAAATTGGGTCTAAATGTTCATGTCTGCATGCAAAATAAAGTAAAATAAATAAAAATAATATAATACCAGGAATCTCTCTCCATGGCTGTGAAAAGGAAAGGAGAATGAAGTCATGCGTCAGAAAGAGAGGGGGGAGTTTTTGTGGGTTTAAGGTTCTCTCTACTGAACTACAACCAGCTTCCCATTTAAAATATGAAATTAAAAAAAAAAACTTTTTCAGAGCTGAAAAAAATCTGCATGTGGCCTGGTTATTGCAGCAGTACATTTATGACGAAAGCTGATTTCAGTGCAGTGTCAAAGGTGAACTTCAACCAACTCTGGCAGGAGGGTGCATCCTCCCCATAGTCGAGCAGTCATCAAACAGTTAAAGATGTGGTATATTACAAGCAATGCAATACACGGCAGCATGATGCCACAAATGTGGATGGGGGAAAACATTAGACGCAGAATGAATCTCAAATAACTCCATATTACAGGAGTAATGCCCTGTGAATGGCATCTGGTAATGGCTGGTCTAGTATCACTGATGCTGTAGATAAATGTTCCAGGTCTGGAACCATATTTCCAAATAGAAATACAGATATTACATTTTTAGAGTAATCAGAATGAAGGCCTGTTCACACCAAGATTAACATTCAGTGCAAAAATTTGGTGTAATAAAACATTTTAACATTTTCAGTTGCACTGAGAAAGAAAACTGGCCAACCAATAAGATTTGTACTTTTTCGTCACATGCCCAGAGCTGCTGCTGTTAAACAAAACCATGACTGGTGGCATTTTGCTAAATGACAGTAAATAGCAGATGAAGAATCTGGAAACTGACTCTCATCATTGTACTCTTGTATCTGGCGTATCTTCGCTTTGTGTCTCAGAGTAACCAGGGTACTTCTGCTTTTCAAAAATTGGTCTGAACAGACAAATCGCATGCGAAAATCCGAACATATTTTCCTGCTGAACACTTATGTTGGTGTGAACAGAACTTGATAGGCCAGTCGAAAAGATGAATATTACAGAGTCTAATTGAGTTATTTCAGAATCATCAGAATCAGTCATTTAGGACAGATATGTAAATAAAAAATATCAATAACAATGAAGTGTTGTAGCATTCACAGTCAGCAGGGGGAGCCATGCTTTAACAAGTATTCAAATGGAGGCTGCGTGCACTGATGACAACATTTTGCCCCAAACTAAAACAAAAAGAAACATTCAGATGTTGCGCTCATGGGAAACCACAGAGTAAACTCAAAGGGAGGAAATCGTGCAAGACAGTAAAAACGAAAGTAGGGCAAGACTAAAAATGTGTTCTAGGATTAAAGAAAACTTTCTCTTTAACTTTCCACATTGTTAAGAAAATGCTATTTTGAGCTTGGAAAAAAACTAAACAAAAAAAACAACCCAAAGTGCAAGTATTATCTGGGTCTGTATCTTTGTCTGCTGGTGAACATGTACGAGGATTGATTTATAATAGAAAACAGACTCAAGGAGGAGGATATTGCAGACGACTGGGTGGCCAACAGATAAGTGGGTCCATTTACAAATCACACAAGACAGACATCTCACAGTCGCTATAAAATTTGGGGGGTTAACTAGGGATGTAATGATACATTGATATGGATTGATGCATCAAACAAATGAGAGACTAACAATATGATAAAACGCATAAAATCAAAATGGGGATACTAGACGTGCACATTTTAGAAGAATAAAAGACTTTCTTGACTGTTGTCAGTGCGTATGTCATTGCACAAGCCAATGATGACCTGTCATTAGATGACAGACGAACTCCTATGCAACTTGTTCCAATGGAACTACAGTATTTGCAGTTTTCAAATCATAATGTTATTGTGGTGTCAGAAAATATTGCATTGCTAAGAGAATAAAAATCAAATATATTGATGAAACGCCCAAATTACACCCCTAGATCAGTGGTTCCCAATCCTGGTCCTGGAAAACCCCCAACACTGCACGTTTTTGGTGTCTCTCTTATCTGACACTCACATTTGAGGTCTTGGGAGTCTTCACTAATGAGCTGATGAGTTGAATCAGGTGTGTTTGAATAGAGAGACATCTAAAATGTGCAGTGTTGGGGGTTCTCCAGGACCAGGATTGGGAACCACTGCCCTAGATATAACATGCAGGGCAAAACAGTGTATTACAGACTCATTCTTATTGAATAATCGTCGCTGTTTTGATACAACGGACAAATGTAATCACACAGTCTCTCTATGAAGAGACCTTGAGCTCAAGTCTCTATGGAGTATCTCTATGAATTGTGGAATGTCTTGTTTAAGCTCCTCATCCAATCACATGTGACTTCCAGAAATAAATGATGTGTAATGGATGGACTGCCTCTGTGTTATAATGCTCTCATTGTTCACACCAGACTAACTATTCACAGAAAAAAAATAATAGATGAAAAAAAGAGAATCAGGTTTTGGGAACTGAAATTAAATAATAATGTAATATGCTCAGTTGTAACCATAGTGGAAATGAGCACTTCCACACTGAAGTTGGGTTTTCAAAGGAGCAGAGAAATGTTCATTAGAGTAAACGTGTGAGTTCAGATAAACACAGAACGTTTTGACATGCTAACAGAGAACAATCAAAAACTGTCAAGGTAAAGACATCAAAGAAAAAAGAAATCAGCATATAATTTCATCCAGATTCCTTTTGTCTGTTTGAGAAAAGCTTTTAGATCGTTAAAAAAAGAAAACAATTACAAAAAGCTTTTAGATGGTTAAAAAAGAAAACGATTACAAACATCTGTAACATCTACACTACAATGACATGAAGGTCACAGAATGTGGCAACATATTGGCTCTGTTCTAAAACCAAGAATGTGGCAATATAGAGATGCACCGATGTATTGGCCAATAATCCGTATCGGCCGATAAAAGCAATTTACGTCACTATTGGCCATCGGCCGATGATATCCTTTTCAATCAAAAGGTGGCAGAAAAATGTGTCAGATTGCAACTCATATTATGTGTGGAGAAAATCTCTCTGTTGAATTTAGGGCTGTCAATAAAAATAGCAACATTAAAGTAGGCTCTATTTGACCCTCTGAATCACTCGTAGTTCAAGCCAGGGCTGGCAGATCCGCAGTTTTTCTCTGCACTTTAATAAGTTATAGCGCAAAATAAACATGAATGAACATCAGAAGGTATGTTGAAAGAAACAGTATAGCTTACCAAAATGTATCATGTCTAATGTAATCGCTCAATCAGTGTTTCAACCGTGGAAAGATGCCAATAAAACAGATTGTGAACAATATGTCACTTTACGTCATTAGTTATATAGCTAACTAATGTCATTAGTTAGCTATAAAACAACACTAAAGAGGAGCTTTTTTTACTTATAATTATATATGTTGGAATAAATCTGGCATGAAGACAGGTATTTATGAAGACCAATTATTTCAATTTTTATTTGAGTGTAATTGTGATATCTGAAAATAAATAGCAGTTGAATATAATAGCTCTGTTGTTAATTTTAACCTTTAATATTATAGTAATGTGCCAAATGATAGGGTTCCCTGTGTAGTTAACAGCATCGTTTAGGAGAGATTTTTTTCCTTAAGAAAACCAAACTATCGGTATCAGCATCTAATTCTGAATAATCGGTATCGGCAGAGAAATTCAGTATTGGTGCATCTCTAAATATAAGGCATCACAGATGCACTCCCGATGAAACAGCTGTTTGAAAATATAGGAAGATTAGACACCTCATTTTGGTCGAATTCTGTATATTTTGTGGAGAAGTCAGTCTCATAATTTATTGCCATGAGCCCAGTGGACAATTTTATTCAATATTTCTGTGATACATATTTTTATGCTTGTTAAGAGTAGGTACATGCAGGCCTTGAAGTAATTATGAGATTTAAAAATGTTCATGTCCTTGTAGAACTCGTAAAACTTGTAAACCCTGAATCTTCTGAGAGCTACGACTTGTACCACCCGGTCCACTGCAACGTCATGAGAAAACATTCGGCAGTAACATGCAGTTATTTTGTAATACTTCTTTTTAATAATTAACATAATTGACTTTTGTTAATGTCTTATTCTAATGTCCTGCTAAACAAACTTTAACTTTGTTAATAATGCATTTGCATAACAAGCGTTACTGTATTGTACTGTACTGTATTGTATACTGTAAGCTGTATTGTAGTTTTGTCTATTGATTTCTTAAAACTACACAGATTCCGTTTAATAGTGTTGCCACAGAAATGCGTAATTCCAAGTCTCAAAAAGTAGAACATCCTGGGTTGCATCTAGTGATTATAGTCACTTACAGTATAAGGGTTTCATTTCAGATAGGGTGCTGCCTAAGACAGCAGCCTATGCAGGCAGTATACAACAAAGATATCTCACTGGGTTTTGGAAGAGAGCCATTCTTGTAAATTGTTTTGTTGTTTTACTTAACAGAACTTTTTCAGTCTTTGATTGACTGAACAGCAGTTTATAATGTCATGCACAAACCAGTGACCTTCAGTCTGATTAACATACTAAGATTGGCACTGTTCATCATGAGGGGGGTCAAATTCAGGGACCAGAAAAGGAGGGAAGGAAATGAGAGAAAAAAGCATGATAAAGGGGTGTCGGGTCTGAAACCAGTGTGGCAAACCTGAAAGTGGCATTTGGAGCTGAGGTTAGGTGAGGTAAGGTGGTTTACCTGTGCCACACCTGTGACAGTAATAGCTACCCCCTCCGCTGTCTCTACATCCTCACACTTGGGTTGCAGGGTCATAATCTCAAGGGTTATCCTGTGGAAAACGCAAAAAAAGGGAAACAAACCAAAAAAGTTGGCTATGATCTACGGGAAGAATGTCAAGCGGTGTGAAAACAAGAAAGAAGGTGGGATTAAAGAAATACGTGAAGGTAAACAAAACAAAAATGAATCTGTATGGTGAAAATACGAAGACACACCATTTGGTCGGCACAAATCAGGTGTTTTGACCGTGGGCTGTAATGGCATCCTCTGGATTCAGATTCCCAGAACCTTAAAGATTATTTCCCAACCCACAATATTCCCGGAAGCCCATCTGATACGTGCGTCATCCATTACAGACCCAACAGTCAAAACAGGCTGACGGGAGACATCAGTTACATGAGCCATGAGCGCTGCGTAGCCAAACTCCAGACAAGGATAGTGAGAGATGACTGGCTCTCCTTCACTGCAGAGGAAGACCAACACAAGAGTGTGGAAGAGAGCGTGAGAGCATGTGTATGTGTGTAACGTGGGAAATGGAACCAGGGCACCGCCCTTCACATCCTGAGCACTTCAAATTGTTCTCGGTCTCATTTGGTTGGCTTGTTTCATTCAGTGTGATTACCTGAGCGACCCCTGTCACATCCAAGGGGACACCCTCCGAAGTTTCGATATTCTCACAGCGACAGAGGATGGTCATTATCTCCAGAGAGAGTCTATGTGGGGGAGATGGGGGGTGGAGGGGAGGGGAAGAGAGGGTGAGGAGGGAGGGAAGGAGGGGAGGCAGGACAGCACAATATTATCAGTGTGTTAACATATGTGAAAGGGGAGGACGGAGGTCAGGGTTCAAGGTTAGGGAGGATGGGTGCTGGTGTTGATTGCAGTTGAATCCAGACCCAGACCATCAGGGAGCCGCTGTCTGCTGCATATGGAGAGACCTTTCATATCATGTCATTTATCTTCGAAATCTCATGACTGACTCTGTCTGAATGGATGTCTTATTTAGTATATCCATTATGCTTTGCCTTTGCATTACCTGTTGGCATTCACAACCCTAGATTACTCCTTTAAACATCTATGACAATGCAATTTCCATTTCTGATAAGGTGTTTAATGCTACAGGTGGATTTGGACAAAAGGCTGCACAAAAAAAAAGGATTATTCTTACATTTTTAAATAGATCTTAGTATAATTTTAACAGATTACAATGCATTACAATATAAAAATTGTGTGTAGGTCAATTGCGTGTCATATTCTCTATGTAGGCTACAAATTCAAATCAAGATGATAACTGTTATTAAATTAAGATCTGGAATACACTACAAATCTGAACAGATTTTAAATCACTAGGCCTCATACACTTACCGACTTTGTAAATGGTAACAAAGAAACACTGGGTATCATACACTAAACCAGTGGTTCTCAACCTTTTTAACTCAAAGGTCCCTCATTGTCCAACACAATATTCAAAGACTCCCTATAATATTAACAGAATTATAATATATATAGCAAATATAATCGATTATTAAAAGAAACTTGGGTTGTGTCGATATAAGTAAATTAACCACAATTCATTTTGTGATTACAGAAGTTTCAAGAATAAAATACAGCAGCTGTTGAGGGACAAAAAGATATATAATTTCAGTTTAAATCTAGATGGCATGTTTGTTTGTTTTTAGCATTTTAAGTTAGATTGTTTTAATATATTAATAATAATAAATTAATTAAAATAATTTTAAGTCATCCCTGGTTGAGAACCACTAAACGACTGAGGATCTCACATACCAGACTTAAAGGGGTCATATGATGCGATTTCAATTTTTCCTTTCTCTTTGGAGTGTTACAAGCTCTTGGTGCATAAAGAAGATCTGTAAAGTTGCAAAGACTAAAGTCTCAAATCCAAAGAGATATTCTTTATAAAAGTTAAGAGTCAACCACGCCTACCTAAAACGGCTCGTTCTAACACCCCCCCCACGTACCGTTCTTAAGCCCGCCCGCCACCGCTCATTCAAGTCCGCCTTGTGTGACGCTCTGTGTTTCGTTGTGAAAGTGAAACTACTTTGTTTGGTCTTCCAAAAGAGTACACGACTAGAAATCAGTGGCTAAGTTATATTTACAACACTGTTTCAGAACAGTTCAACCCAAATATTCAGATGTGTGCAGCACATTTTATGGAGGACTGTTTCCTGATCCTGGTAGAGTAGACTACAATGCCGGCTGTTCTGACTCACAGACTGTAAGTACGTTTTTCATATTTAAAGGATTTGCCACTGATGATTCAAACGCGAGTTTTGAGCAGTGTAGAGTAGCGTTTGTTGTTTGTCATTTCTCCGATCACAAATGCAGACATGGTTTTATGTTTACGCGGCTCAATGCAACGCAACGCGTAAAAAGACAGTATAACTCATTATAATCCGTAATTATGTCCCCACTGGATGCAACAAATGCCTCGTTTATAATGGGTTTTAATGTTTTTGTCTCGTCGCTCCTGCCGGAACATGGCATCACTGTATGGTAAGGGAGTAACATTTCCGTCACACGCTTGAGGTATTCAGCCAATCACAACGCACTGGATAGCTGGCCAATCAGAGCACACCTCGCTTTTCAGACCGATGAGCTTTGTAAAAATCGACGCGTTTCAGAAAGGCGGGGCATAGAGGAGAAACAATAATGTACAGTATGTGGAAAATAATGTGTTTTTTGAACCTTAAACCGCATAAACACATTTCATTACACCAAATACACAAAATAATGTTCTTTTTAGCAACATCATATGACCACTTTAAGTCACGCTGAGCACAGCAAACACAATGTAGACGCATGGCAAATGAAAAGACTGGCTCTGACTTTTGTCAACTAGCAATGACTCCTCTACAGACTATAATCAGGGCAAATGTATGGGCAAAAGTCGGGTTGTGTATTCCAGTTGTATTTTTGCGATAAAAACTTTGAAATTTTAAATAATACACAGCAAATAATATGACAAAGATCCAATTCTAATTACTGAAGCTGTCACTCACTGAAGGTTTATAGTGTTTCACACAGTGTTTAAGACCTGCAGCTCAGCACAAACTAACTGACTTACTGGGTGGAAACAGGGTCCCAGATGGCATTCTATTTCTAGTGGATTGTTGGGCCAATATAGCTCAACCCTAATATAGCCCAAACCCATTTAACACAGGACAGTTCACAGTCAAGAGACCATAGTCTAGGATTCAGCCTATATCTACAAAGTTAATTATGCACCATCTACCAATATAGTTGTTGTGAGCAGCGAGTATGGACTGCTCATCAACGACCCTTTTCTGTATACTTTTTTGTCTCTTTTAAAAAGAGTAGCTCTTTAATTGGACTGAAATGAAACGGGGCGTGTCTGAATGGATATGCAGTAGGATTCTCAACTGAATGTTTAGTTTCAGCCCTTGTGCTGCAGCAGGCACTACAGGCTCTCTCAATCTTTTCAAATTAGATCGATGTAGCTTTTAGAGCTGCCAGCAAACTAGATTACTACGTTCTTTATCAAGGAAAGGGGGATGGTAAGAGATATCCCACCCAGCCTTGCTTTATTTCTAAGCTATGCACTCAGCTGAACAACTGTTGTAACCACCGTTTACAACACAACCCATATTTACAGTTCTTTTTTACTTTTAATCCCTCTAGAAATAGCTGAAATTGAGTCGTTTCATCTTCGTATTGACTCAAACAATAAAAAGGATGAAATACACATTTTCATTTTAGCTGTAACATTTAAACTCATAGCTGCATTTCTGCAATGGCACACCTTTTTCACACATCCACGTGTTGTAACATGACTCTCTGATAGATGACCAACTTCCTGCTTGTGTTCCTGTCAATGGATGGCGGTCAGTTTTGGTAAATCAAATAAACTATGTTAGTGAACTTCCCAATTGACATAGCATTTCACCATCTTCCATTTTAATGTATGAAAGCATCTTCAGTGGTGAACAGGGATAGTGGTGAGTTATTCTCAGAGACATCTCTTGATCAAGAACCAAATCCTTCCGCTGTGCAGACATGGAAGTGTAATAAAAGTCTTCTGATCCGTATTTCCACAGATTTGATTTATCATAATAATCTTATTATCCCCAGCAGTGAGATACCAGAAACAGATCAGATGGTCAGACACACACGGGTGAGTCCAGCGCTTAAAGGCAGGTTAGCTCAGCAAACACTTAAAGAAATGAACAGGAGAGGAACATCAGAGAAAAGGCAGACTGGTTATTATAGATTGCACATGCATAACTATCTCAATAAGGATTAAAGGAGGAAACAAGAAATGGAAATAAATCATACACTTCAGAATGATAAACAGTTCTCTTATTTCATACATATGACTTGTTGTCATACTAATGTCATACTCAACTCTGGCCCTCAAGAAGTCACTGACTTTGTGCGACAGGTGGGATTCAGCTTACGGTACTTCTCATTCATTCCTATGGTATCCGTAAATGCGACTGAGTGTCGCGCAACACTGACTGAAATTCAATGACATCAAGGCTGTAATGTGATTGGTTATTAAGGCACACGTGATCCAAGTTGACCGTTACGCTTTCTCCAATAATAAGTAATAGGCCTGTCGCAATAATCAATATATCGACTTATTGCGCAACATATGTACATGACCTCAAAAATTTTTGGTGATGCAATATATCGCCCATTATATTTATTTAAAAATTATTGTCACCGTGTTTTTTACATTCCACTTGCGCCTGTGTCTTTTGCAGCTTCTCATACATAACGTGGTGTAGTCATGAGGTGCTAGTTCACATTTAAAAAATGCTTCTACAAACAAAGTTTCATCTGCAGATATGATCTTGTTTAGGGATCTGTGCCTTTGTGCATACGGACATCTGACTGCTAAGTAGTGATTGTTTTTTTCAGCAATAGTGTGCACCCTTAATTTACAGAAAAAAAGTATCTGTAGATGGAAAAATCTCCATACAAGTTCTTTGTGCATTTTTCTTTTTTTTGTACTTGTTACTTTGCACTTTTTGTTAGAAAATGTTTATTTACTATTTATTCAAGTTTTTTAAGGCATCTAATATTTTGATACTTAATTTCCATGATCAAAATATTCTTAAAAATTAAAAGTTTGTTGTCATTTGGAAGTGTGTAGGCCTTCTTGCATTATTATGATTATATATTCAGTGGCATAAAATGGTCTTTAAAATGACAATAATAATGCTTATCGCAATTATTTCTGGGGCAATATATCGCACAAAAAAAAGTTGTTATCGTGACAGGCCTAACATTTGGTTAAATCTGTGTGTGTAAATATTCATATGTAACCCCCCTTTGTAATCTTTAACATTTTCATAAGTAACTGTAATTTAATTACACATTTT
>NW_015655464.1:374309-385514 GCF_001515625.1 Sinocyclocheilus rhinocerous
TGCAGATATGGTTTTGTTTAGGGATCTGTGCCTTTGTGCATGCGGACATCTGACTGCTGAGTAGTGATTGTGTTTTTCAGCAATAGTGTGCACCCTTCATTTACAGAGAAAAGAAGGTCAGGGAAAAATCTGTAGATGGAAAAATCTCCATACAAGTTCTTTGTGCATTTTTCTTTTTTTTGTACTTGTTACTTTGCACTTTTTGTTAAAACATTTTTATTTACTATTTATTCAGGTTTTTTTAAGGTATCTAATATTTTGATATTTAATTTCCATGATCTAAATATTCTTAAAAATTAAAAGTTTGTTGTCATTTGGAAGCGTGTAGGCCCTTCTTGCATTATTATGCTATTACATTATGATTATATATTCAGTGGCATAAAATGGTCTTTAAAATGACAATAATATCGCTTATCGCAATTACTTCTGGGGCAATATATCGCACAACAAAAAGTTGTTATCGTGACAGGCCTAGTAATTAATACAGACCCTCTCATCTCCCAATAGTAAGACAATAGTAAGACTGCCAGTAACAATAGTAGAAAGTTACTGGCAGGTGAGTTTGATCAAGGTTGGAGGTAAACTCTGCAGGAAAGTGGACCTCGAGGGCCAGAGTTGAGAACCCCTGTTCCAACAGCTACGAGCACTGTGTACCTTACACAATAAACAATGCTCATACTGAATGACACACAGTTTATGCTTTTTACACTGCACTTAACATCAAATTATCATCTTTTTAAAGCTCGCTTTTAGAGAAACTTAATTTGAGGAAAAATGAAAATGTCAAGCATTGACAGAAAATGTTTTATTCTTACAGTTATGGTCCAAAAAATGTCTATTCAGGACAAATTGGATAGTCAGTAATAAATAAGTCTGATGTGCAGGAGTGAGACAAGCCATTGTTTAAACAGCAATCAGTGATATTGACACCGCAAATGTGAAAATAAGAAAGTTAACCCTGGGTTTACGATTGTACAGTACAAAGCCTGAATAACCAGGGTTATTTCCTAACCCAGCGCAAAGAATGAAAATGTGTGAAACAAAATATCATAACCCAGGTTTCCTATAACCGGTGTTAACAATGTTAAGTGTCTAAAGCCCTATATAATTTTAGCATAACTGCAGTTCCACATTTTTTTGGATATACTATGTATTCAACAGCAGATGCTGCGCTATTAATGATCTTTTGTTTGTAACGACTGAAGCTGAACTTCAGTCAACACCAATGTTCCCTCAAAATTTTTTTCTTGATGAGCAAAACTTTTCTCTATTGGGCGGACATTTCGGCCACCTGAGCAAAAACATTCTTTATATCAGAGCTGTACAGCGCGCACACAAAAAAAGTGTGTAACTTTTAACTTTAATGTGCTATTTGTATTTAATTTGACCCATGTGGTTACCTGAGAATTTTTTTTTTTTTTTTTTTTTACAGTATAATACACTGCCATTCAAAAGTTTGGGATCAATAATGTTTATTAAAGAAGTTTCTTATCTGAAGGATCATGTGACACTTTATACTGGAGTAATGATGTTGAAAATTCAGCTTTGCTTCACGGGAATAAATTATATTTTAAAGAATATTAAAATAGGAAACCAATATTAGAAATTGCAAAAATGTTTCACAATATTACTGTTTTTTTCTGTATTTTCGATCAAATAAATAGGCCTACATCCTTGATGAGCATAAGAGACTCCATTAAAAGACAAGGTCAATTATTTATTAGGTTTATAGGCCTAACATAATATAATATCAAAACAAACTGAAGCATTTAAACTGATAGAATAGAATAGAAAACAAACTGAAGCATTTAAACTGAGATCTGTAAGTTAAATATTTTTTAAAAATGTGAACGTGAATTGTTCTATAGCCATCTAAACATCCCTATGAAGCACAGTTTGCACAATACACCTGTGTGTGACTGTCGTGCTTCCACATTGGTTCGCTTGCCTGGTCCGAACCCAAGTTCGATTGCTCCCCCCTCCCCCTGTCCCCGCTGGACTCCGTTCATATTATTTTATTTGGGTGGGAACCGTGGTTCGTTTGCGTCATCAAGCCAGCAGCTGTTTACCCCGTTGCTTAGTAACGACGGCGCAGGAGAAGGCGGCAAATGCATAACATTGCTCTCTGCACTTTTATACATTTACGTTTTTGAACCGTTCGTTTCGTTTACAAAGCTTCGGTACATAACGGCTTCACCGGTTCTAACTCTATAGCGATATCAACTCTATAGCGGTTTACCCGAGCACTGCAATTCATTCGCTTTCGCAAATGGCTTTCCCAACTCATTTATGCGTGTGCTCGGCACATTATTTCTTCTGCGCGGCTGCGCACGCGAGCAGCTTAGAGGGAACATTGGTCAACACTCTAGTATTGTTAATTCTGTTTACTTTTCCAAACACTAGCCTTGGATACTTAGGCCCTTAATGAAGTGAGTTCATGTGAAGGTGTGTGGTGGGGTGGGGGGCAGCTTCCTGAAAGGAAGCGTGCTCAGCAGATATGCTATTTCCTTTTTGGATAGTAAACAGAGTTATTTTAGTTACAATCAATGTCTTTTATATTTTGGGAAGAAAACGATTTCTTTTAAGTTTCTTTAAAGTAGACATATTATATTCACAAGTTTAAATAGTCTAGCCAGACAAATATGAGCATGCCATGACACGTCTCTAAAATGGTCCTAATGCCCACTCGAGGAACTGAAATATACATATATAGAGAATAGAGTCATTCAGTCAGTGGGAGAATGATTTTGTTTATGTTGTGAGCCAGTAAACACAATAGCAGGAGTGAATATGATGAATAAACATTCTTACTTCTGTATGTCGGTGATAAGCCACCATGCCCAGGCCCAGCCGCCCACTGTATAGCTCTTCTCATCAGAGCCACAGCAGCCACCTGAGAAAATAAACACGGCATATTTAGCACAAATACACATTCCACACTAATCTCACTTTTAAACTCAAACATGCTTTCAATCATTTGTGGTATTCTAGAATGGCAATCTAACATTAAAGCGGATACTTTGTTAATAAATATTCATTTTAAATTGTCTTTAAAAAAAATCAAACCATATTTTTCCATTGTAAAAATCTAATTCAGCCCATTTCACAAGTTATTGGTAAGTCACCACTTTCACCATGTAACGGTGGTGACACCCGGATATACACTTTTAACACTTTGTTCAGGTGCCAGAAAGAAATAACTGTCAAATTTAAATTTTCCCAAATAACTCTAAAGCCCCCAGTTACATACAGCAACGAATCACAAAAAAAGGATGCTTTTTTTTTTGTTGCTGAGCAAAACTTTTCCCTATTGGGCAGACATTTTGGCAAAAACTTTCTTTATACCAGAGCTGTACAGCACATACACAAAAAAAGTGTGTAACTTTTAACTTTAATGTGCTATTTATATTTTATTTGACCCTTGATGTAACTAAATGATGCACATTTTAGGTTACCTGAGAAAACATTTTTAACATTGCTGTGTTACCAAGAAATTCTATAAAAAAATACATTTAAATCTAGCTTAAAAACGTATTTGTTTGACAAGGCTTATAATCTGTATTAACACTTTCCTGCCTTACATTTTATTGTTTTTTATTATACTTTGTGTATTTTTAAGTAAATGTGTTTTTGTGTTTTCATTTTTTATTTTGTTGTAAAGCACATTGGACAACCATGGGTTGTAATTAATGGTGCTATATAAATAAATTTGCCATTGCCACTGCCATTTAATACAAAAAATGCAAAAATCATTTTTAAAAATCTCATGCAGAACAGTTCAATTCTTTATAATATAATATAGTGCTGGGCGCTATGACCAAAATTTTATATCACGGTATTTTTCCAAATTAGACCGGTTTCACGGTACATGACGGTATTTTTTTTTCATGCATGACCGGGTGTTAACCATATTTTCTACTGATTGAGAGAGGAAATACTGCAGTATATTGACTTAGAATGCCCTATTTTACTGTCATGATGAGTGAATATTGTCAAAAAATACCACTAAATAGTGACTAAACCCCTAGTATAGTCCCGCCCCTGACGATGATTGGCAGCTTTCCATGTAGACATCGGAAATTCAAATGCAAAAGGAATTGCGATTCCATTTGAGTTTTGGCAGGTTACATGCGCGACGCAGCGAGAGTGAAAAAGCAGACTGGTAATTAATATTGCTATTTAAATATGACAGGCTCGTAACTCCTAAGACATGGGAAATACAGTTGCAAATGGACTTTGGTTTTTCATTTGAAATTTGGCAGTCACTGTGCGTTCGCGAAAGCGAAAATTCAAACGGTAATGTAGGATTTGCAATTGCATTTGGATTGTGTCACAATTTATGCGTCCACATATTGAAAACGCAATTGAAAATACAATTTGCTATTCCTTTTGAAAATTGTCCGGAATATCGTTCCATAATATATCATATCATAAATAGGTTACAACAGGGCTAAAAGCACACCTTAAGAAAAAAATTGCTTTTCACTACGCCGATGATGTATGATTGCAGAAAAAATATTTTTGTTTGTATTGAACATTTATGGAGCAACATATTTTGTGTGAAAATAAATCATACATGTAGTTTATTTTGTTTAAAAATCTTATAAATGTATTTGGTGGCAAGGGGGGCCTTTTACCCTACACACAGTATAAAAGGCTCACCAGCATGGGGCAAAAGGCACACAGTATTGATGTGAAAAACAGCCCCTCAGCATGAGGCTGCTACCAGCACACTTTACTTTTGGGACGCTACTCTGCAGGTGATGAGCAGTGCCTGGTTTCCTTCAAACATGATGCTTGGAATTGAGGTTCATCAGACCAGAGACTCTTGTTTCTCACAATCTGATGGTTCTTTAGGTGCTTTTTTGCAAATTCCAAGTGTGTTTTCATCTGTCTTCACTGAGGAGAGGATTGAGTTTGGCCACACTGGCATAAAGACCGGATCAGTGGAGTGTTGCAGTGATGTTTGTCCTTCTGTAGGTTTCTACTATCTCCACATATGATCATAGAGCTCAACTAGAGTGACCATCATGGTCTTGGTCACCAGTCTAACCAAAGCCCTTCTCCATTGCTCAGTTTGGCAAAGAGGCCAGCTCTAGGAAGAGTCTTGGTTGTTTCAAACTTCTTCCACTAAGAAAAATGGAGACAACATGCTTCTACGAACCTTCAATGCAGCAGAAATTTTTCTGAACTCTTCCCCAGATGTGTGGCTTGATGCAATCCTGTTTTTGAGCTCAACAGGCAGTTCTTTTGACCTCAGGGCTTGGCGTTTTTGCTCTGATACGCATTTACAGCTGTTAGACCTTTTATTGAGAAGTGTGTGCCTTTCCAAATCATATCCATTCAATTGAATTTGCCACAGGTTAACTTCACTCGAAGTGTAGTAACATCTACAAGCGATATGAATGCTCCTGAGCTAACTCAACTTCAACTGTCCCAGATAAGGGTATGAATACTGCAATGGAATCATTTAGCCCAAGTCTTTTTATTTTTAACAAATTTGCAAAGATGTTAAAAACCTGTTTTTTTTTGCTTTGCCATTATAGTGTATGGAGTGTAGATTTATGTGGAAAAAAAGTAATTAAAAGCATTTTAACATAAGGCAGCAACAAAACAAAATGTGAAAAAAAAAAAACTTTCGCAAGGCACTGTATATGATATATTAATATCATATTTTTTAAATATGGTGGTTTCATTATAAACATGGTGATTATCTCTAAGGTGGAAACCCAACTTAATCTATGATATTTACTATCTGAATCTAACCATGTTATGTCAACAAATGGAAAAGTCAGCCAGCTATTTATCATGTTAATTAAAGTGCCTTTTGCCCCAACAGCAGGGGCGCTTTTTACCCCCAAAAAACTGTTGCTTTAATTACATTAACAAAACTGAAAATAATTAAGAAGACCTTTGTCTCAAAATATATTTAATAATTTTAGCTTTTCTCATTTGCTAAATCTACAACATTTTAAAAAACATCAAATATTAGATCAAATTTGCACAGAATCAACTTTGCTCTGCTGCCCGTGATCGGGTCAAAGATCAGTTACATTTCCATGTGCATCTTGAAAAGGGGATGTTTTGGAAAGTGCTACGCCAAGTTCCCTTTCATTGCGAAGCATTCACAGTGGGAACTCCTCCCCTTCTCCGAAATCCTGAAACCTTATATAACACCAGTACAATAAACTGGCCAATTGCCGCTAATTATGCAAATCGCATGCAAATACTGCCAAGCCTGCGGGCAGTGTATAATGCAGTGAGAGCGACATTTGCCTCAGAATCTTCTCCTTCACGCTGCCATCGTCAAAGATGCACCTGAAGTTAAGACAGCTTCTTCACTGCATCTGATGGCTAGTTCGCCAGGGTCCTAGCGAAAGCTGTTAAGGAGCTTGACCTCAACTGGGATGCTACAGAGTAACCTGCCAGGAGTAATCTAAACTCCTGGTACTTCCAGTGGAGCTGTCACCTGGCTGCCTTGAGGAGGAAGGTCCCGTTCTTCCTGGATGTCCACGAGCAGGTGGTGAAGATGTGGTCTACACCCTAGTCGGCACACATCCACTCTTCCACTCAGGCCATGTTCTCCCACGCGGACGAGGCGGAGGCCCATGGCTATGTGTGCATGCCCCCCATCGAGGAGACTGTCGCCACACATCTGTGCCCTTCCTCGGCCATGCTTGGCGCAGACTTCAGCCTGCCTTTTAAGCCTTGCAGATTGACCACCCACCTCGCTGACAAGGCTTAAACCTCCGCGGACGAAGCGGCATCCACACTGTATGCAATGGCGGTGCTGCAGGTCTTTCAAGCTAAGCTCCTGCAGGCCCTGGACAGCGGCGACATGGACACAGACGTCGTGAAAGACCTGCGTGCAGTGATGGACTTCACGCTGATGGCGACAAAACGCTCTGCTCAATCCATCGGTCTTTCCATGGGCTTCATGGTAGTCCTTCACAGGCACCTATGGCTGACCCTAGCTGACCTGAAGGACTCTGCTCATTCCCTCCGGCCTCTTTGGTGACGCCATGGAGTCAGTTATAGAATGCTTCTCTGAGGCGCTAAAGTATGCCGAGTCATCTGATACCCCGTCGCACGTGCCATCCACCGTCTACATCACGCTCCTCTTCTGCACCCCGCTCTGCTCAGAGAGCGGCTAAGCAGCCCACCACATCCTCCATGGTTCCTCGACATGAGCCAGATGTTCGCCGCAAGCAGGGGACGGGACCCAGGAAAAGGCGTCACGGACAGAGGAGGAGCCCACGCCATGACAGCGGACTGCCCTAAGATGCCAAGCCTTCGTCCTGACGGATCGGCCAAGAGGAGGAGAGAGCTCGCTGAAGGCCCAGCACCCAAGCAAGCACCGCATCTTGCATTATGTTCCCCTTGTTCCTGCAGGTGACAAGAAGGTTCACAGCCTGCTTGCACAGCCTCTAATTTGTGGTACCCATGAGAGATGTGGGACTCTGGACCTGAGACCCATCAACAAAGCACTTCACAAGCACACGTTCAGGATGACGACTCTGAAGCAGATCCTGGCACAAATCCCTCCCAGGGACTGGTTTGCATCCATAGATCTGAAAGATGCATACTTTCATATTCAGATAGCAGACGCCACAGATGCTTTCTGAGGTTTCCTTTCGGGGGCACGGCATACCAGTACTCAGTGCTCCCATTCGGGCTGGCTTTAGCCCCATGCACGTTCTCGAAGTGCATAAACGCGGCACTTTCCCCTCTCAGAGTGAGCAGTATGCGCATTCTAAACTATCTGGACGATTGGCTGACTTTAGCCCATTCACAAGATGTGCTTATCAGTGATCTGCCTCAGGAACACCTTCTCCTAGGGGCGCCATTCTCACCCTTTTTATTCGCTGCCATCATTATTAACACACGCCTCTTTTATGAAGTAAATGAAAACTAAAGTAAACTTGATTACCGGCTGCTCTGCTACAACCACCTACAAAAGGTAAAAACCTCATACATGCCTCACCAAACTGGTTTATAAACTGTAAACTGAACAACTTCATGATTATAACATAACCACATGCAATAAAAATCACTGGAAAGCCCCAACTCACAGTTACAGGCTAACCAAACCACTATGGTGGTTAAATGTTTACAGAAATCAGCTCAAGTTAATAATCAACTAGCTGTTTCAAACAAAACAGCTTGTGCATCTGGAATGTCTTACTACATACAGTTCAACAATTTGGGACGTAAGATTTGATTTTAAAGAAATTAATACTTTTAATCAACAAGGATGCATCAAAAGTTATGGTTAAAATTATTACCATTTACACAAAAATATTAAGCTGCACAACTGCTTTCAACATTAATAAGAAGAAGAAGTGTTTTTTGGAGCCCCAAATTAGCATATTAAAATGATTTCTGAAAGATCATGTGACACTAAAGACTAGAGTAATGGCTGAAATTCAGTTCTGCCATAACAGGAATAAACTACTTTAATAAAATATATTAAATATAAAACAGTTATTTTAAATTGTAATATTTTACAACATTACACTTTTTTTTTTTCATCAAATAAATACAACATTGGTAAGCAGAACAGATTTCTTTCAAAAACATTTTTGAAAATCTTACTGACCCCAAACTGTTGAACTGTTGAGTGTACACGAGCACAGAATTAGGCTACTATTCAGTTAAAGGGGTCATATGATGCTGCTAAAAAGAACATTATTTTGTGTATTTGGTGTAATGAAATGTGTTTATGCGGTTTAAAGTTAAAAAAACACATTATTTTCCACATACTGTACATTATTGTTTCTCCTCTACGCCCCGCCTTTTTTAAACGCGTCGATTTTTACAAAGCTCATCGGTCTGAAAAAAGCGAGGTGTGCTTGTTGTTTGAATCACTTGCACAACTGCAGCCAGATCAATCACGTGAGTTGGCCCATTGAAGCTTCTGGCATGTGACTTTATTTCATGAAACATTCATGGATCTGCTTTTGACACATGTAATATCTTGTTTATGCTTGAGCTTGAGGAATCCACATTATGGTTGTGTGGTTTTCATAATATGTTATTCAAACATCATCTGTGCAGACTTGTCAACACTGACTAAAATGTAATCAGGCTGAAAGCTGCAGAGCACCATCCTTTTATTTTTATGGATGATGGTTGGATTAACACTTACAATATCAAAGTGTTGGGGATGGAATATTACTTTCCTTTTTTGAGCTTAAGGGAAACCAGCCAGGATGATGCCCTCCATCGCCACTCCTCTTGGTCCCATGTAATTACATATCTGGACAGTCATAACAGTATCATAACATAAATATCAGATGAGAGGCATGGCCCTCAACAGTTAAGCTTTGTTGTTGCCTGGAATGAGATAATGTTCCAAAACCAAAGCAGTCCCCTAAACACTTGGTGTTTTATTATTCAAGTCAAAAATGTATATTAAATAATTGAATAATAGCTTTATATCAGCCTTCACAGATGCTTATTTGGTAGTTGCATTGTTTAGCTTTGCTTTCAACACTCAAAAAAGATGGTTCTTTAAAGGTTCTTTACTTGTAGTATTGGTTCTATTTAGAATCATATCGTCCTGAAGAACCCTTTTATGCTGAAACTATTCTTTGTGTTAGAGTTTAGGCTTCTCCCACCTTTTTGTTTTTCAAATCATTATCTCTCAAAGCTCCTCATTACTGATTTTCTGGAGCTCAGCTATCCAACAACACAGAAGATCAACACACTCTCAACAAGTAAATGATTTCATTCTTAAATTTAAATACAAATTTAACTTTAAAATTGTAACTGGTTTCCAAACAAACATGTTCTTTTCTCTTTTTAGTGTTTTGGTCACATGTAAGTGTGATCAGCTCTGTTAAGCTGAGGACACATCTCTTCTCTTCTCCACTAAGTAACAGAGATACTGAATTTATAATCCATATTGTTAGATTTATTTTTTTTATTATTACTTGGGTTTATGCAGAAACATACCCAGTCACACACACACACACACACACACACACACACACACACACACAAAGCTATCCCATGACTTTATATCAATTTTTCCATTTAACATTGTGAAGGGCTCACATACTGTCCATTTTTGCTACTTTTGGCCTTTGTGAACATAATTGGTTTTCATAAACAAATGGATGAGACATACTGTAACTCTAAACTCGCATGCATCACATCCCACAATCTCATCATCTGCAGAGAGAAACTGCCACTCAGTTACACCAAAACGATGGAAAGGCATCACTAAGGACTGTAAAGATATTTCAATGGAACTTGGTCTTCATCACATCTATTTTCTGATTCTATTTTGTGTTTTTCTTCTTTATGTATTTATTCATGTTCATTGTCAATTGTCATTTATTAATATATTCTTCTAATAACTGTTGTTTAGTGCATTGACATTTGTTGCTACAATTTCACGTCAAAAAAAGTACCTAATTCACACAACGTGCAGTTGTTGTTGTTTTAATGTAAAACCCTAAAGAAGCTACAAGATATGATAAATAGAGAGGCAATTTTTTAAATAATATTAATAATACTAATATTAATTACATAAATATACTAATGTAACAATATTAATGAAAATAAACTATCATTAATTTATTTATTATACATCAAGTTATTTACAACACCATTAAGGTCCTATATAGCACTTTCAAACCATGGATCTTTATGGAACCATATAAAAAGGGTTCTGCTATTATTACAAGCAAAAGAACCCTTTTCTGGTACTGTTTTGCGTCGCTTCACCAATTTGCATTTTCAGTTCTAGATGTAGACTTATCATTTAGACTTAATGTGCAAATTTAAATTTATTTTTAAAATTTAATGTTCACATTTACATTTAATAATTACATTTTATTTCTTCCAAACAGGCTACTTTTTATTGTTTTTGGCTTTTCATATCACTGCTATGCTGATGACACTCAACTCTACCTCTCATTCCATCCTGATGATCCGATGATAGCTGCTCGCATCTCAGCTTGTCTAACAGACATTTCTTGCTTGATGAAGGACCATCACCTTCAACTCAACCTTGCCAAGACAGAGCTGCTTGTGGTTCCAGCAAACCCATCGTTTCATCACAACTTCACCACCCAGTTAGGCACATCAACCACAACTCCTTCAAAAATAGCCAGAAACTTTGGAGTTATGATTGATGATCAGCTGACTTTCTCAGACCACATTGCAAAATCTGCCCGGTCCTGCAGATTTGCTTTA
>NW_015655464.1:385555-419214 GCF_001515625.1 Sinocyclocheilus rhinocerous
CACGTCACACCTCTGTTTATCAATTTGCACTGGCTACCAATAGCTGCTCGCATAAAATTCAAGGCATTAATGTTTGCCTACAAAACCACCACTGGCTCTGCACCCCTTTACCTAAATTCATTACTTCAAACTTATGTGCCCTCTAGAAGCGTGCGTTCTGCAAGTGAACGTTGCTTTATTGTGCCATCCCAAAGAGGCACAAAATCACTTTCACAGACTTTTTCACTAGACTTGCACTCTATTCATTTACTGCTTGTTTTCTTTAGAAAAACAAAAAACAAAACACTAACGTCTCTAATCTTTTTGTATTCTATTTGTTTTCTTTTTATTTATTATGCAATTAACAAAAGCAAAAAAGGCCTCTAACACTAGCTTGCTCTATTCTTTTTCTATTCTATCTGTTTTCTTTTTATTTATTATATGATTTAAAAAAAACAAAAAACCTTGTGTACTGCATTAAGCTAACTGAGACTTGTTATAGCACTTGCATATCATTGCTCTCTTGTTGATTTTGATTGCTTCCCGTGTCCTCATTTGTAAGTCGCTTTGGATAAAAGCGTCTGCTAAATGCCTAAATATAAATGTATGTACATGTTTTTATTTTTGTTTATTTTTAATTTATGCTCCATAAAATGACAATAAGTACAAAAAAAAAACAATACTGCAATGTCACAAAGCTTTATTTTGCATGACTGTAAATATTAAACTGTAATCAGGCATGTTTTGCATTACTATTTTAAAATGTACAACAGTGATTAGTGATCATATTTATCAGAAGATTTACATTACAATATAAATTTCAGTTCAAGATTGGTCATAAGGATGTTGGCTACTGATTGTAGGCTGCAAATATCATATGTTCTTCACTTAACAATTGCTCATATGGATTCATATTTCTTCTGCAGGCTCCTAAAAATAATCAGAAACAGTTGATAGTGAGTCTTCTCTGCTTATTAAGTATAAACAAGAGAAGTATTCACATTGTATTTCTCACTCTGCAGGTCTTCTTTTATAAGTTGTGGAGATCAAGTATAAACAAAATATAAAATAAAAAATATTAAAGGGTTATACTAACCTCTTTTCAACAGCCTTCATGATGTATTTCTGCGTGAATTTAGATTCTGGATTCAAGCATTTCTGCTCTGTACTATTTTTCAGAGTAACACTACAGAAAAACACAAGACAAAATAAGCTGCATGATTATTTATGTCATTCAACATATTTAAACAGAGATGTACAATATTTAGAGAATATTTATGTAAATAACGGTATGTGCTCACACAATCTCCTGGGTTTTACAAGAGGGACTTGGTGGTATGATTTCAACCTTCTCAATCAGTTTTGGAGGAACCATGTTCACACCTTTGCCAGCACAAAAACACCTGCCCTTTGGAGCTCTAGCCTGGCCTGGAAGAGAAAAACAGAGCATTTTACCATTATCTACAACAGCCTGCCATGCAAAAAAGGTTTCACAATATAAATGCAAAACATCAAAAACTTGAATATTTGCATTTCTTCAATCTGCAAAGTTCAGAGATCAAACTCACCTTTCACCTCTACAACAAGCAGGCAGCCTAGAATAACCACAGCTGTAATGATTTTCATAATGTTGATCTTCTGTTTTCACCTCCCTAATGGCTGGTTAATGAAGTTGTGGATGATTAAGTTCAGCTGCTTTATTTTTATGTTTTTATAAGGGATTTTCCCTCCCTGAGATTTTTTTTTCAGTTTTTGTTTCTATAGTCCAGCATCTGTACTTGTCTAGTTTCCCAGAAACACTTTCTTTTCATGCAGTCTTGACCTTTCCAAGAATGAGGAAGGAATCATTCAAATGATCATTTTCTTTTGTCAATATTAGACTATAATTACAATAAAATTGCAATTACATTGCATGATAATCATAATAATAATGTGTATTAAATGACACAATGATTATGTTTTTTAATGTTTTAATGCTTTTCGTTGCAATAATAATGTAATATTGCAATTATAGTCTAATAGACTATAATTGCAATATTTCACTATTATTGCAATGAAAAGCATTAGGCCATTAAAACATTAAAAAAAAAAAAAAATCATTGTGTCATTTAATACACATTTTAATTATGGATTTACAGACAGTCTGTGTATTAGTAGTGGGGACTTCCGGTGACTCTTTATGCAGGTTTGAACCATTTTCAATAGATTTGTTAAAAAAACACTACATTCAGGTACAAAACAAGTGTGATTGAGTGAGTCAGTTAATCATTTACTCAACCGAATCATTCAACAACCAAGGGCATAGCTGGACCTTTTTTACTGTTGCACAAGCCCCATTGAAATGCTGCTGTGCTCTAGTAAAATATTACTGAAACCCTTGTCTGACAATGGAGATGACTGTATACCAACCTAAGAATCATTTTGAATGATGTACATGAACAATTATGTAATGTGTGTTTTCTATCAGCTGTTTTGAATCCGAACTTAGATGCCAGATGGTGATTGAATCAGTCGGTCAAATGGGTTTGCAAAAAGGTCTGAGATTGTTAGTAACGGGATGTTTTATATGAGTGGCAGGATGAGGTGAATTTTTACCGAGAATCTTTTGTAGGAAACAAAACTTCCAGCATTGTTAGCTATGAAGCAGCTCTTTATTGCGCATGCAGCTTGTGAATGATTCTGCTCTACAGGCAAAGACCATTTATATCCATCCAATAGTATGAAAAAAAGTATCAAAATATGGGGACATGTTTTTGATGAGGGTATATGCCCAATTCAGAAAGAAATGCTAGAAATATTCCTGTGACATTTGAATCTGCTGTGGCTTAGTTTCAAACTATTTGTCTTAGCTGATGAATAATAATCAAAAGTAACTGACAATATTGTATCTAAAATATACGTCACTCAATAATAATTCCTTATTTTCATATTTACATTGTGCTGTTGTTGTTCTGAATATCAGCCTGTGGTCTTGTGCAGACAGCTGAATCACAGTGTGGTGATGTAAACCACAAACTAGTACACAGACCAACATTTCTTTTAAAAATAGAGCTTAATAGAAGTCAGTGGTTAGTGGCTCTCACTACCCTTTTACTTTACATTGCATGTTCTATTTTAAAGTCTCTGATAAAAACAGTGATCTTTTGAAATTTTGAAATGCTGACATGCACAAATTACTTCAGTATGGGAAAAACTTGTATAAGAGTAGTATAACTGGTATAAACACAGCTGTTTTTCAGGCATATCAATATAGTAGAGAATATAGATAGATAGTGTGACGAGTGGGGGCGGGGCCGAGAGCTCCGTTCCCATGGCACTCGGCCCCGTCCCCACTCGTCACAGATAGATAGATAGATAGATAGATAGATAGATTGATTGATTATTGGTATGGGGTCTCAATGTCTGCTGTATACAATGAAAAAATAACAGTGAACACTAATTGCTTCATTAGTGTTGATTTGTAGTATTCACTCTCATCACATTCTACATGATGAAATGTAAACTGTCAGATATAAAATTTCAAATGACTGACGATGATCTGTTTGCAGAATAGAGCAGAGAATGAGTGACCACCCCCTCTCTTCCTTTTTCAAGAGAGACTCATTTGTTTAAACTCTTTGTTCCATTAATGACGAGGCAACTAACAATAGTTAGAGCGGAAGTTCCCACGTTTAAGGTTTATTTTTATTTTTAACAGCTTCTTCTGATCACAGTTAGAAGTAGTTGTCTAGAATTTGTTTTAATTCATTATGTGGGATGGAAATGTAGCTTGCATGTCCTTTTCAGTTGATTGATTTATCCAGTGCAGTGGCAATCTACTTTAGTTTGCACTGGCAAAAGTCTTTCTGCTAGCCAGATCAGTCAAAAATAGCTGCTTATAACTGAGACACTTGTTTAAAATAGTTGCAATCTTTAAAGCTTTATTGAGTTCCCCCATCTCAGACCTCGTGTTTTACATACCAATGGGACTATTGCTTTTTGTAAATGGAGATGCATTTTCACTCAGAATGTCAGAATGCAAGAACTACTCTGAAAGGTCAGAAGATGTAATTCATAGATAAAAAAAAGCTTTATTTGACACAACTTTGTGGACAATGAAAATACAATCATACAGCAAAAAATTATAAGACTGTACATATGACACATTGTTCAGTGGTTCTATTAAAATATGTTTGTGAAAACAACCCAGTGGTCACATAAAAATAATTGAATCAGCTTAGACATCAGGAAATATTTAGTTTTTTTCTAAATTGAACTCCAACATAGGCAGAATATTAATACATCTTAAGTCAGTGAAGTGATTTGAAGGATGTTGGTGCTGATGATGATGTCATGGTGTTCTTCAGAGGCACAGAGACAGTTGTAGTGTGTGGCACAGTCTGCTGGCTCCTGTGAAGATCAGAAATCATTTAAATTTAGTTTATTTTCCCATTAATTAATTCATTTTTTTTATTACCACGTGTCTCTCTCTGCCACACAAATCTACATCTTTGCATTGAATATGAATGTGAAGCATGAGTAATATACTTAAAGCAGACATTCTCACCTCTTTTCAATAGCCTTTATGATGACATTTTGAGTGAATTTTGACTCTGGATTCATGCATTTCCGTCCTGCACCATTCTTCAGAGTCACACTATGAAAGAACAAAAACAATAAGCCAAGTCTTACTCGTGATTGTTTTACAGTTGATGAATTAATTGAAAATGAAAATGAATCAATGTATACAAATGTAGGCTATGCTTACATAATCTCATGTTTGCGACAAGATGGACTTGGAGGGATGATTTCAACTTTCTCAATGTTCCTCACTAAAACCATGTTTGCACCTTTGTCTGCACAGAAGCACCTGCCCTTTGAAGACCTGTCCTGTCCTGGAAGAGAAATGTCATATATTTCATTAGAGTCTATTAACTGCAAAACATTACCATAAACAAATGTACATTCTAAAGATATGCCGAGGCTCTTGATCTGCGATTCTCAGAGCTCAAACTCACCTTTTACCCCTACAGCGATCAGGCAGGCGAGAAGAACAAAAGCTGCAATAGTCTTCATTGTCTTCATGTTCTCGATGAACTGTGCTTGTGTTATGTCTGGGTCAGTGAGATTATGACTGAAGGACTTCAGGAGTTCATTTAAATACTGTAGGATCAGGGCTTTCCCCTTAGTTTTAGTTCCCATTTTTAGGTTTCAATACTCCATCTTCCTCTCTTTTTTCTCTTTTTATTGCGATTTCTCGGAAGCACTGTCCTTAACCCTTATGGAGAGAAGCCTTGATTTAGAGCACCTTGAGTGTAACTTTCCACGAATGAGGAAGGAAATATTGCTTAATTAGACTGGAATATTTGCGCGAATTATGATTTGGTAGGAGTACTACTAGACGTTAGGCTAAAACATGAAAGTGAAAAACTCTTGGGGCATTTCAGATATTTTGTAAACATTTCAATTGATTGAATTTGATGCCTTTTATTGTCTGTTTTTAAATACATGACCATCTGTTTTATTCATTTTGTGTATAAATAAATGAACAATACACAGAAATATAGAAAATGCACATTAAACCTACTTATTAACACAATCTTTTGCAATTATTTTAATGCTAATGAACCATTGTTTGAAAGAAAAGAGACTGTGCAGGTAAAACACACAGATACACCCAAGTAGCACCCAACAATTTCTATGCATTCAATCTGGCTGAATCCTGCTGATTTAGTAGTTTATAGCTACACTTTGAAGTTGTAGTTTGTTTCATTTATGACTGATTACTAACTGTATGTACTGTATCAGCTTACTCGAAAATCAAGTTTTAAAATCATTCTTAATCACCCTCTCTCTTCAACCACCAACATCCCTATCTGCTTGGACATTATCAAATTTTTTTTTCTTGCAGGGTAGTTTTCCTAAAGAGGTCTCCCATTCAAGTCCTAAAAAGACCCAACCTTGCTTAGCGGCAGAGTATTAGCTGTGGGTCATCATTAAAGTAAATTTTCAATGTAGTAACCGAAAGGTTTTTTAACACTATAGTTCAGCCAAGCCACTAACCACCAATGAAAAAATGAAAATGCCTCTAAGCTTACTCTTAAAGAAATTGAATGGATCTATTGCCACAACTTAAATAAAAGCATAATTGCAAATTTAAAAAAAATCAAATTTATTGATTTACTTGAACCTTTATGTAAAGTTATATTGACATAATAATGTTAATCATTACATCTATTTAATATTGTATATAAACTCAAATTTCTGTCAATTTCTGTTATTTTATGTTTTTTTGACATGTTAGTGTTTAATACTGTTATGTTCTACATTTAAAAAAAAAGTTTCTGTTATGTTGTAGCTTTTGTGGTTAACATTTCTGAAGAGTAGTGCTCGTGGTTAGGTTGTAATGTGAACACTGTATTGACTCTATGATGACTGCCAGTGAACGTATTTTACTTCATTAAATGTACTTGATCATTATGTTACATTTAGCATGTGATATACTAGCCAAAACGTTTTTTAGCAAGTTGATCAAATTTACAAATATTTACATTTACCTATTCAACGCAAGTTCTATACAGTCATTTTTGGACTGTGAAATGAAAAAAATAATAATGACCCATCTCCATCATCACAAAGTGTGGCTGGGATCTTCTGGTTTTGCTGGTGTGCTTGTGGATGTTGAATTTATTTGTGAAGGCATTGAGAAACCACAAACAAGGATGTGGGACAAAACATGTATTTTCTGTGGAAGATGGTCAGTTGTTTTCACTGCCTCTTTATTTTCAAGCCTGTCTAAACAACATTTGTGACACCTGATGTAAAAAGATGCTGACATAAATACTGGCCATAAATGTGTGTGTTATTTGTCCAGTATAAATGATTGTATAGTTATTCTCTAAGCATTCCTGAGTTGTTTTTTAATTTGAGATAATTTGAGGATAAGCTGGCAAAAACCAAACCTTTAGCAAAAGTTTCCAGACAAAAAATGTCTGGGTTATGCCATATATTTTTATGGCATGTACAACACTTAATGTAAAGCAAGTAATGTTTGTTTGCAGCTTATTAAATATTTAAATTTTCTAATGATGAAATTCAGTGACTAATTAGAGTTCAGATGTTGAAAAACCAAAGAGTTTAAGACATAAACAAACCACAAATCAGGTCATTAGAGAAAACTTCTCTTTTCACTGGAATATCATCAAATGTTTTCACTGCCTCTTTCTTTATATAGAATCTTAACCAGACATTATGTTGAAGTCAGCTAATGACAATTATAAAAAATGAAAGCAAAACTGAAAAAAAAAAATAAAAATGAAAACTGAAACTTTTTGAGAAATCTGGAAATGCCACTTCAACTGCTACATATTATTGAAAAAAAATTAGAATGATTATGCATGCACAATATAATATACAAAGTTACTTTTTTATTATAGACTTTTTCATTATCTGAGTTATGAAATAATACACTTTATGCACTGTCTATTAAACCATTTTTTAATAATAAGATGAGGTCGATCCATATTTTGTCTTGTTGGGGAGTTAGTTTTCCTCAAACTCAATATATGAACACTTGTATTCGTTGTCTTCTTACTTTGGAATTGTAAGTACTGACTCTTCAGAAAACCCTCAGACTCTCAAATAGCTGTAACAGTGCCATTTTAAGCTTTAAAGCTAATCTACGTTGTCTGGGACAGCTGGACAGTCTTTAGTAATAAGGTAGACAGGGTAAGGTTTTGGACAGAAGCCCCCAGTTGTTTCTGCTCTTTTTATTATGTCATATAATAAATAGAAAAATCACTTTGGACCCCTCACATTCAGCCCACTTCCTCTTTGAACATCTGGCAGGCACTACAGAGCAGAAAAAAACAGCTTTTTCCCTCAAGCTATTCCACCTGAACAATACATAACACATCTCAGGACTGTACATGACATCTCAAAACTGTACATTTTATTACAGTAGTATTATATTTTAAATGTATTGTCTATTCACTATTCTATATCTTTTCTAATCTGCTCTAGACTAATCTTCTCTATTTATTATTAGTGTTATGTTTCATTTTATTACCTTAATTTAACTGGAGGCTCCTGTCACCAAGACAAATTCCTTGTGTACTTGGCAATAAAGCTCTTTCTAATTCTTAAATGTTAGAATTCATTTATTCATTCTGAATGAATTAATTCATTCAGTTATTATTTATTTTAATAATTCTATTAATGTATACATTAGAATCAATCATTCTGAATTCAGTTGACAGCTATTATGACATCACTTCAGTATATTTGAAAATATAGGCCTGTTTATGATTCATGGAATCATATGTAATCCAGATGTGTCACTTTGAAATATATTTACACATGAAAAATGAATGAATGAATGAATACATTAATTTATTTAAACAAATACATATTTTGTGCATGTTCTCCAAAAATCTGACAGTTGGGATAAGTTTACCTCAAGAGGCTACTTGTTCCAAGTACAAGGTCATCTTAACCTAGTGGGCCAAGATAGCCTCCTTTGATTATCAGTTGCTTTAAAATCTAAATTAGAGAATGTTTCCATCCCTTGAAGATGCATCCTTGTCCTTTATGCTATAATATGTTAAATTATCTTACCCTGTATTGGCAACAAGTACAAAACTGGGTAATTCAGTTTTTGCCCTAAGAATTAACAGAGACCAGTGGCGGCTTTTCACAAAAACCTATAGAGTATGGCAGAATTCCCTGCGGCCACAACGACAACATTCCTGAATGATAAACCCACATTACCTAAGTGCATGATGCACTATTAAATAAAATACAGTGAACAGCATTAAATATAAAAATAAATGTCTTTTGTTTTATTGCATAAGTGGGTAGCAGTGAGGTGGGAGCTAATCAAAAAGGCGCGTGATAATTGAAGCAAGTTAGGCTATAAACATGTGGATGTGTTACAGCTTCCCCTTAAAGCTCTTGTCTTTTTCTCCTTTTCCATCTCTCCAATCCTATTCTGCTCACAGGTGATTGGAGATGAGTGGATAGTGCATACCTCCCGCTTTATTGCCGTTTGCTGATTTTTGTAAAATAACTTCTATTTTTGCTTTTCAAGTAAAAGAGTGGTTTCAGTTTAATTTGTTGCAGGCTCATTTTTTGGTAATAAATAATTGATAATAAACAATATTGATGATAATAATAATTAAATAATATTGGGCTTGTTTTGGGCACGTTTTTGAAGCTGCGGTTGCTTATTTGTCTTGCGAGAGTTGGCAACAGTGCATGAATTGTCACTATTAGGAACCTCGACCTAGCAATGTTCAGGTCTGTTCTGCTTTCTGGATTATCTTTAATGAGCATCATCATGATGTTTTGTCTGAAATCTGAATGCTAGGGTATGGCAACTGCCATACATTGCCATACATAAATGCTGCCCCTGACAAAGACCATTCATTTATGGAAGATTTTATTTATTTATTTATTTTTTGATAGCGGACACAGATGGATAATAAATAAATAATAAACATCATAAGTGGATTGTATAACAGCAACAACAGTGTTTATTAGTTTTATGAACATAAAACAAGAATATACACAAAATGAAAAAAATAATCTTTTTTTTTTAAATAATTACTACACAGTCAGTTGCAACAGTTAACCAGAAAATATTTACACTACTCAACAGTTTATACATATGCTTTCTAGTCAAACTCATGCAATGCATGCAAACTGTCAACTACAGTAGAGGTCATATAGCGTCTGATTTTATGGGTATCAGCATGTTCTTCAGTGGCGTTATAACACAGCAGCTAATCCGGAATCATACTGTGCATCTACTGGTGGGCCCTGTAAAGATCAGAAATAGATCAGTTAATTAGATATTATTTTTAAATATTCAAATTGTTTTTTTATATATATATACAGTAATTGTTCATTTAAGAAATTGCCAGTAGGTCAAGCAGACGGCAAAAATGGTTACACTCACATCTTTTCAAGAGCCCTCTTGATTAAATTCTGGGTGAATTTAGATTCTGGATTCATGCATTTCCGCTCTGCGCTCTTAAGAGTGACGCTGGAAATAAAAAAGGAAAGATGAGCTGAAGGTGTTCAAGAGTGTTAAGATAGCAGCGTGATCATTAATGTGTAAATATCTGTATAAAACCATTGTTTTTGTCCTTACATAATCTCCTGTTTTCCACAAGACGGACTTGGAGGGATGATTTCAAACTTCTCAATGTTCTTCAGTAAAACCACATCCACTCCTTTGGCAGCACAGAAGCACCTGCCTTTGTGAAACTTGTTCTGCCCTGGAAGAAAGATGACCCTTTATTAGCTGCAGAACAGCATGGTAATAAACTAATATGTATAAGAGATACAGTATAATATATATTAAATTATAGGTCTTAATAGGCAACACTCACCTTGTACTTCTGTTGCAAGCAGACAGGCAAGAAAAACAAAAAATGTGTCAGTCTTCATTATTTTTTAAAGTGTTGATGATTGTCTAAGACTGTTATTACCAGAGATGTTCAGCTACAGTGCTTATATAGCCGTCAGAAGATCAGGGATTTACAGCATGGTCACAGTTCCCAGTTTCAATTTCACAAGCACATCAGTTTTGATTTCCCATTTCTTTGAAATGCTTTGACTTTGCCTCGTGTTGTTTAGTGTAATGATTATGCTCGCCAGTGAAGAAGAATTGTAATTAGTTTTACTACAATTTTGGAAGTTGGTGTAAATTCTTTCAAAGACTCGAGGTAAATGCCCAAGATAAATGTAGGGACCAAATGTAACATCCCTGCACAAGTGCTAAAGCATCCATTATACTGACAATAGTGCTTAATTATAAATCAGACAAATTAACAGCAAACTATTAAAGGTGTTCAACTCCATGTGCATAAATTATTCAAATGTTTCAATTGCGATAATAATCTCAAACTTTTGGATTATGAAATGAACAATATTGTGATGATGAAAATCAGTGACATCACGTCAAACATGAACCACACTTCTGTTTTTTTCAGTGATCAGTTTTCAGTACCTCTGTATCTGAAATCGAGTCTTAAAAAGAAGCTCACACTTATGACGGGGGAAAAACATTTTGCCAACTCATGCTGATACTGATGTCCTGAACGAAAGGTTTACTTGGATGTTTTTTGTTGCATTTCTAATGCAGAAGCAGAAGACCAACACACAAATAAAAAATGTTGTGAACATGTCGGTTAAGTGTATGTATACGTCTAGCATTATATTTAGTGCTGATTGATAAACTTTACGTTTGTATTACATCATCTACTTGCTGTTTAGTATGATTAACATATATATAAAACTCTGCTTACATCATTCATACTGTATACTCCATCAGCTTTGTTGGTTACTAGACACTTATGACATAAATAGTCTATTTTTTTTTTACCTTCTACTGTGCTGCTTTTTTATGGGCTTTCTAAACATTTCAACTCTCGTTTGGCAAATTGTACAAATTCATACAGATTTGCCAAATTTGCCATACATTTTCCATTATGTTAAGACTGTGTCTTAAAGTCTGCGTGAAATGGATATTGTGACAATTTTTCTTCCCTCTTGTTATGTATCTATGAGTGAAATGGCTTCTCACTAACAGTTAGCCAAGGGATACTTTTAGGATTCAAATTAGACCAATATACATTTTCATGTAACTGATTTAAAAAAGTTATGACCAGTCTTAAATTAAAAAGTTGTATGACTAACTAACTCTAATTAACTAACTCTAATATGACTAATTAACTATTTAAGACATTGTGTGATGTTAAAAGAAGTTGAACTTTTAAAAACAGTTTTGCTTTTTTTTTTTCATTTCACTGTGATTCATCATGTGTTTTAAAAGTGTGTTCTGTGTGAACGACCCTGTAGGTCCTGAATTTGGATTGTCTTCTTTGAGTGGCAGGTCATTTTTGTGGTTTCCCTGTGACTGGTGAATTTCCCTGTGGTTTCCCTGTGACATCTTTGTAATGACTTACAAAGATACATAACAACTACAAGTGTATGCACTACTTGCTTTATGCAAGCACTATATAGGATAAATCACTATACAGGATTTACCCTGTTATACTTTATCGACACGAATTGATAGGTGAAACAACAAACAGCCACCCATCAGGCTGTCTTTGAGTTCACATGAACAACCGTTAAATTTACTCGCCGTCAGGCTACAGAAGAATACCATAATTCCTCCGTTCAATTAGGCCTAAGACATCGAGAGTCACGCAGACCTATAACAACCCAGCCACAACACATAATTGCGAATAACATGCACTGTAATATCTAATTAGTTGGGCTTACTTAAAAAAAGCATGCAAACCGATTGCCTTGAAAAAACTAAGTAAAGTGAAATAGGAATAGTATGTTGTACTGACAGATGCTTAGTTAGTATAGTTTACTTACACAAGAGTTCTAGTAACTAAAAAAGAACTGTAGGGGGTACTTGATCCTTTCATTTAGGTTTACTCATGACTTAGTATAGCTACTCACTGACTCCCAGAGTGCATTGCGGTATGAATAAATTATACAGTTGCTTTGTTTTACAGTTGTTGATTTTATTTGACAATTTTATTTGCAGTCTTGTGTCAGTAGTAGCACAACAAAAAGAGCAAATAAAATGGTTATTGTTACAATTAATGAAAATAAATGAAATTGAATTGTTACCATTGTTGTGGTTCACGTGCTGAATGTTTAAGTCTGTGTGTGACTTTTGCATATTACCACACCCTATTTAAGAATTATATAAACCCAAATAAAAGCATTTCAGGGTATTTATGAAAAAATAAACTTGATAAAGTTTATTAATAAACACACACAATAAATGCACTAATGCTTTAATTGGAAGATAAGTCGCTTTCTAAAAGCAACCTATTTATTACTTTTCTTCCTTTGAAATCAAATAACTGACTTCATAATGCATTGTTACATTAACAAGAAGTAAATTATAGTAACATAAACCAAGTTCAAAGTGCCCAACCAAAGGGAACGCTAATCACTATAATGGTAAATAAATTTAAAAAAACACATTTTAGGAAAATCAACATCAATTTAGCTTATTTGATGTTCTCTCAAATATTTCAGTTGTATTGTTATGTTGCACATATTAGTGCACTGCTGCCTCTCACTGCTTTATTAATGTCATTGGTTCCTTTGTGGCTATTGTGGCTACTTAAGTAAGTGTCACTCAAAACAGTAAGTAAATTGTTTTATTTGCCTTGAAAGTAGCTGTAACTTAATAAAACCTAGTAAGTATAACAACTAAGTAAAGATAACTAATTAAATCTAAGTAAGGTAAACTATTGGATTTTACAGTGTAGCCTATAATTTTAAATCACAGATGTCGTATTTATTATTTTTCTCTGCGACTTTCCTACTGTGTTTACAGAAAAATAGCTAATAGGCTATTTTTGTACAACCTACATTTTTATTTTTTCTCTTTGCGATACTTTTTCCTATTGTGTTGTAAATGTTAAACGAATTGTATCCTGACAAGACGAATAAAAAACATTTTTATTTTCTCTGACACTTTATTTCCTACTGTGTTGCATAACGAATTTTGTGTCTTAAGATAATTCATATAAATTCAAGTCAAAGTCAATAAATTCAGGACTCTTGACAAGACGAATAAAATAACATAGCCTACAATTTTGTGCAGACTACACTTTTATTTGTTAGCCTATCTCTCTTTCTTTCAGTAGCGGAAATTTAAATGTGAGATTCTGGAAACGAGATCTAAATTTAGCGGAACGGTCGGGTCGGGAAGAAAATTATTCTATTCTATTCTATCTACATATTGGTCGCAGCGACGTACCAAATAACGTTCCAGTGACATAACTTTGTGATTCCCATATTTGTCGTGGCGACGTTATAGTGGTGCGTCGCTGGAACGTGGTGAGTCCCAACGACCAAACTGGCACGTTGTGAGGACGTGACCAGAGCATGTGAGCGGAGCGGAGGGGAAATATTTCCTTAAAGGGGTCATATGATGCTTTTTTTAAAGATCATTATTTGGTGTATTTGGTGTAACAGAATATGTTGACATGCTTTAATGTTCAAAAAACACATTATTTTTCAAATAGTGTACATTATTGTTGGTCCTCTATGCTCCGCCTCTCTCAAACGCTTCGTTTTCTACAAAGTCCCTCCTTCCGACAAGCGCAGTCTGCTCTGATTGGCCAGCTGACCCAAGCACTCGTCGGAAATGTAACGCCCCTTACCATAATCGCGAGCTTCATCTTTCAAAATAAATGTAAAGACAGTCTTTGAGTTAACATGTACTAAACATGAGTGGAATTTGCACCGCAGCGCCCCCACACCTTGATGCTCATGACAAGAATAGCATGTTATCTTTATTGAAGTGAATTAGGTTTAAATTGCCGTCATGCATGAATGAATGATATTTTTGCAATTTTACACATAATAATCCAGGATGATCACATTACACAAAACTAAAATTGCACGTCAAAATAACACATTGTCAATATTTTTTGAGACCCCCCAAAATTTCACAAATCCCGTTTTCAGGGGAGCCCATGTCTTATTAAGGGGAGCCAAGCTCACCCTAGCTCCCCCGTAGTTCGCACCCTGGACTCAAGTGAAAACTTATTGTCCCCTTACTAACTATGGCATTGGTTGTACCATTGTGACATGAGAAATTTGATAGTTCTGTGTTCACCCTTGCTTTTGTGGTCTTGAGATATTTTCCTTTACATCAATATATGGACTTTTCAGTTTCCCTTGTTGTTTTGTATTGTGTTTTGTTGCGTTAACTTTGGTTTTAGGGTGATGTTATATAAATATGACTTTTTATCGTACTTATATTCTTACTATTTTTCTAAATAAAGCTAAATTCAAGATTATTTCAGTTATGTGTAAATCACTTTGAAGTAACCAAGTATTTCCAGGTGTTACATAATATGAAGAAGAAGAAAAAAGGAATTGGCTGCTGCTGACCAGACAATGGCTTTGTGTCTCCATGTGTTCTTTCCTGATCTCCTGTTTACTTTTCGCACACACTGAGGCATGTAACATAACTAATATTTCTTCAGGAACCCATAACAATGACCATCAACGCAAAAAATTATGAAACCTTTACAAGATTTTATTTGATACTTTCCACTGACATTAAACAACAGATACAAACAGAAGAACATACAACATTTAAAAAAAAATAAAATAAATTAAACTACTCATAATGTGTAAATATAATATATAAAATACTGTATTGTAATACATGAAAGAATCAATAAAGCTTTTTAATGACAGGGTCCACAGTGGCCACAACACTTGAAATCACAGTTGAACCACGTCACACATTTTACTGAGCACTCCTAAAAAGAATAAACATAAATACAAATGACTCCATTATCCTTTCTTCATTTTTAACATATGAATGAAGCTCAAGTCTTCGATATCATTTGTAATGTCATTGATAAGACTCACCTGGTCTTTTTTGCAATCCTCTCAATGATATTCTTGGTAAACAATGACTCTGGGTTTAAGCATCTTCGTCCTACACCATTCTTCAGCGTTACACTGTTCAGACACATCATCAGGTTATTTAAAGAGAATATAGATTGATAATGTCTTAAATTCAGTTCTAAATAATCATGTACTTACACGACTTCCAAATGTCCACAGGTTGGACTAATAGGGTGAATTTCAACTTTCTCTATCAGCTTTGGCCTCACAATTTTGAGACCAGCCCCACGACATAAACATCTTTGGATTCCTATCCCGGGCTTCCCTGGAGGATGATAGAAATAAATGATGGAAATGATTACTCTGAAACAGCAAAGCAACAGATTGTGCTGAGTTAGTGAAATATATAAAAAAAGCAAAACAATACCTTCAATAGCAACAATGGCCAAACTGACAAAAACAAGTAGAGTGGCCACAGTCTTCATTTTTCAGTCTCTTGATGCTCTTCAGCTTAAGCCACTTGACTGACCAAATGTGAGTAAATGAGCTGACTGACATCTTTTTATACACATCGCAGAGACATTCTGGGATTTCCCTGTTTGATGCTCTAGTGGTAGACAAGATCTGGCTGAGTTCCAGTTACTCTTTCTATATCTTACCCAGTTTCTGGGAAATAAACAGTAACAATAGTGAAGTTTTCATCATATTATTTGGGTTTTAAGTTCTGTGTCATGAGGTTTGTGTCACACATACAGGTAGACAATATTACATTTATGTCATATCAGATAGAAAATGTAAAATTATATAAGAAAATAATATATAATAAGTAAAATAATATGAGAAATATAATAATTGTAATAAGAAACAAAGTGGCTTTTGATAAACTCAGATTGTGTATTATTGTGTTTATAAATACTATATACATACATGCATACATACATACACACACACATATATATATATATATATATATATACTGTATATATAAAATCACTTATTTCTTGTTTTGTTCATTAGTTATTGTTTATGTTCAGCGCTAATGTTATGAGTGTTTGCCTTCTGTGAAATATATCCTGTTTGGATTATCATTTTGTTTTGTTTATTAAAGAAGTGCTGCAATTTTGTCCGCTTTGCCTCTTCTTTTTGCCCGGCCTAAAATAAGTTAAATATGGATCTAGTAGATGTCAGACTTCTGCTCATCACACAGATGATCAGTCCCTCGAGGACCAGCCCAGGGTGTTCTCACTCCCAACTCGTCATATATTGACACTTGGTCAGGATCCCTCAGCGTCACTATTTAACACTTTGACGTTATTTTTCGACGTACAGGGTACTTAATTGATTTCAGTTGTTTGCCTTATGTGTCAGATCATGACGCATTATTCTTTGGATATGTAAAAGTATACATTTTTATTTAACAAATAAGTATAAAAAATGTAAAGTGTGTAAATATTCATACTTCCATAGATATTGGAGCACCTAACCCCACTCATACCCTAAACCTACCCACAAAATCACAGGTATATATTGTATAAATATTTTTTCAGTCACGTTTGTGTTTGATGCCAGAGGTTCCTGACCAAGTGTCAGTATATGACATGGTGGATGAACAATGTCTTCTCCATCATGTATTTCTGTTTTGTTTTGTTGTTTGTTGTCAATGTATATGTCACCATTATGTGTATCTTTTCATTTATAGTATCACAGGTATATATTGTATAAATATTTATTTACAGGTATTTAATAATACTCCAATATGTAATGTCATCATGGTGATATTCCCATGCCTGTCACGTTTGTGTTTGATGCCAGAGGTTCCTGACCAAGTGTCAGTATATGACATGGTGGATGAACAATGTCTTCTCCATCATGTATTTCTGTTTTGTTTTGTCCCTATTAAATAAACCAATAAAAAAATAAAAAAAATGACGAGTTGGTAGTGAGAATGTGTTGACCACAAACCTTCTCTGGATAACTGCCTCTGCTAAGCTATCTGGGGATGGTTCTCAATGGAATTTTTGTGAGTATGTGGACTAGGTGTTGCTGCAGTATGGGTCCCCCTTCACAATGGATGAAAGAGACTTTATAACAAATAAAGTCCCTGATTGGGTTTCAGGTAGCATCTGATATAAACGTGTGCCATCGGTTTGGTTTCAACTGCTTTTCTCTAAGTCTAAAATTACATACTGTGTTACACGACAGTTACAGTGACCTTTTGTGCTTTCACTTTCTGATAACTATAGTCTTTTCTCATAAATGCACACATTGTGTGAACGGCAGGATAAGAATTTCTAAGAAGGATAAGGATAAGAAGGTCTTTTCCGCAGAAGCTGAATATTCTGCCGGAAAAGTTCAGCTGTTGAATGTACTACTCAGCAAAGGGTTCAATTCACATGCAATTTCTTCATTGTATGAGTATGAGCATGACAAAAACTGTATTTTTGTAATGAATTTTTCAGTTAATTGAAATCTTTATCAGTAGATAGCAATAGACTATAGACTGCGAAATGAGAGGACTTTAAATTGTAAAACAAAAAATGTTTTGTTATAGTAGTTATTGGGAGACTGAACAGACAAGGTCCGTTGTGATTCATCCTTGTGTAATCAAAACATATTTATTGCTTCATACTCATATTCTTCAGTAAACAAAACACCAAATTAGCATGTAGGCTATTATTTTTATTTCATGGCTACATCACACACAGATTTCCTCTGGATTAGAAAGGTTTGTATAAAAATTATTCAGTAAAAGTTAAAAAGTGTGTTCAGCTCAAAACGATAGTGTTAGTTATAGTTTCATCATAGAAATCACAAAGAATCACAAAGAATACATTTATGGCTAAATGGCTTTGAAATCTTGTGCATTATAACAGATAGAATAACTTCAATAATCATCCTTGTTGTCAGACTTCTTAATCTTCTCTTTTCTTCCTCTGTTCCTTTGCTTTTTGTTTTGCCTCCTAGGAATGGCACAGAATTTAAGTCTCACAACATAATACATAAATATATACATTATAATTGGTTGTTATACATTCAGTAAGTAGTAGTGTAACAGTGGTGTATATCTCACCATTTGCCCTTCAGTAATCTCTGGCCTTGCCTCTTATTTGGATCCAAACACACCTTTAACATTCTGTTAACCTCCTTTCCTTTACCCTTTCCTTTTCCAGTCACAGTCAATCTAAGATCAGCAGGGGGGGTCAGAAACAAATGCAATCGTTTCACTGCAATTGCAATTGAGGACTTGCAATTCTTAATTACAATGTTCATTAACTACATTGCAAAAATGAATCTCTAGAAGAAATAAAGATGTATAAATATTATCACGTAACAGTAGCCTACTCGTATACATACTTACATAATCTCCGTCTTTGAGCAAGAGGGACTTGGTGGGAGCAATTCAACTGCACGAATCCATCTGGGCTTCACTGCTTTCAGCAGTCTGCCTCTGCATAAACAGCGTTGTGATAGCCCCCCTGCTTGCCCTTAACACAATTATGATAAGTTTAGGGACTAATGTACACAGCAGATCCAGAGCAGGAAAACTATTGTTCCAAGCCGGTAGTCACTGATTGGATTGACAGAAAATAAACCTCATGCCAAAACACGCAAACACACAAATTAAGAGATATTTGTTATGATGTATATTGTATGCTTAACAGAATCTCAACAAACATGATATCTGGTGGCTTTAGAATACTTAATTCTGATTGGACAATCACTGCATTCTGTGGTCAAATATTTTTGTGCAATGACTGATAAACTGATACACTATTTTTCAATAAGGACAGCTGTAGATTATCCATTATGATCCATTTAAAGTTTAGAAATGTCATATTTTGATACATGTATGTTCATATAATTTCATTTATGAAACATTAACTTTTTGAAACATGATCTTTTAAGTTTTAATATTTTCTTACATTTTTAACGGTGTGTAACTAAAAGGCTATACTAATTATTCTGTGTATATATGATGCAAATGTAATGAAAGACAATAGGTTTTAGCTCACCTGCAGAGTGTGTAAGAGTCACTCCAAACACCAGAGCACACAGCAGTGTGAGAACAGCCTGATTCATGATTCCCCTCACAGGCAGCTCCAGAGAAATGTTTCCTTCTTATACGGTCCGTTCCTTATAAAGCACAGACTTGCTTTCATTTTCCAATCTTCCAATGAAATGCTCTCAACAACACATCCATCATCCTTGAGGATAAATTTGCCTGGACGGAACAGAAATGACCACTTGTTTTGACATTTGAAAGTCTATCTGCATTTAAATGTCCCTAGTCTATGGAGAGAAAAAGACAGTACAAAGAATACAATATTAATTCATTATTATTAATAATTTTTTCTTTTGCTTTAAGCAAGAAGAAAGAATACATTTTTTGCCAGTCAGAATAAAGTTTTTTATCATTTATAAGTGAGTGTTGTATTAACAAGGTCTTAGTACTGGTAAAACATTAATGTTTACCAAACTCAAATGAATGATAAAAACGTTCTGAGCATATGATTGCTTACTTAGTTTGTTTGCCTTTTGGGAAGAGACTGTATTTCCTCAAGAGAGTTCTTTTCACATACTTTCCATACAGGAATGTATTTAACTGGGTTGAATTTAACTTGACTATATAGAGGACAGAAGACTTATGTTTTATTGGTCATATGTACAAATGTTTTTAGCAAAACCTGATATTATTAGTGGTGTGTGTGTTACAGATACGACTGATCAAATCATGTGGCATGTTATGGAAAGGAAGTGATCAGGGGTCAGTTGCATAAACTTAGCCTCTGTGTTAAGATGGTGTTTTAAGAACTAGTTTGACCAACTAGCAATTAGCCAAGCGGTAATCAGTCTTGTTTTTTTTGGGATTCAGTGTAGACTAATCTACGCTTTTATGTAACAGAATTAAATACATATGACCAGTCTTAAAGAAAAAAATTTGATGACTAACTTGTAAGACTAGTCTAAACCTTTTATGCAACCGGCCCCAGATTTAAAAAAATATATTTTCTTGAAACACAGCCAAAATATTAAACTGAAGACTTATAACTGAAAGCTTTGTTTCCTCTGGTTATGTATCTGTTTAATACACTGTATATCTAACACAACTGCAGCAAGAAGTAGTGCTTTTCATACATCCAGAGATATTACACACTGTATGTGATGTCTAATTAATAATAACAAGGTCCAGTGTTTGGACAAGAGGAATGATTAATCAATAATAGAACAGATATATGTACTCATAATCATGAAGTAAAATGTATGCTTTTACTCAATTTTCTATATTCATTGAATTTCTGAAAGGAAATTGATACAATATAAAAATGTGAGATTTGAGACTTCTCAAAAGAAGGTCACAGTCATAAGATGTAATGCTGATTTCTTTGTGGCCTCTTTGTTTTCATTTCTGTTCCTTATTTCATGGTGAAGATAAGGGGAAATTTAGCTCATCCCCTGTGCCAAGGTTATTGAGGGGGAGTGGATGGTTAAAGAACTGAACTGAACTCTCACTTGTGAGTGATGAAATGGGCAGAATTGTTCTGAAATAACTCTAGAAATGACCTGGCTTAGAAGTGCGAAATGTATATAACTTTATTTACAGTACACTTCACATTAGGGTGCTGCAAATAGTGAATGAGTGTAATTAAGATCCAGGCACAAATATGTGTAACAAAATCTTCGGTTTAACAAAACCAAAAGGGTAAATCTGATACGTGTATGCACAAGCAGACAGTGTCATTGAGTAAACTAAGCAAACAAGCCAACAAACGTAACCCACAGGAATCAAAGAAAATGGAACAAAGCATATGAGCAAAGGATCATAGAACAGAAAAACTAGGAACTAGGAACACAGGAAAAATAAAACTCAGCATAAGAAGGGAAATGCAGCTGTATAGATAATCACAAGATTTACTACGTCATATGACACACAATTATGCAAAATCTGAAGTCCTCTAGTGAGTGTATGCTGAAGGAATAACTGCAGTCTGGCAATCCCCCCGAAAATAAATATCTACAAGACATCACATACAAGACATGTTACGCAACTCTTCTTTAAGCAATGGCCACCTGCATTATCCAAAGATTACAGAGAAAAACAAAACCCAAATATTTTATTTTTCTCTGTAAATAATTTAGGTGGCCAATGCTTAAAGAAGATGTAAGAATTGGCCACCTGCATTATCCAAAGGTTATGGAGAACCCCCATATAATACTATACTATACTATAATATAATATAATATAATATAATATAATATAATATAATATAATATAATATAATAATTTAAACAATATATATTTTTTTTTTCTGTACATGGGCACCTACAACCAAATAAATTCATTTATATTAACACATGACAAATAAAGCCATGTTCTACCAGTGGAAAAGTTCTAGGGGTAGCAAAAAATTTAGATCTACTTAGAAGAATTAGGAGTTATTGAAGGCTTAACATTTAGCCTTAAAATGTAAAAGGCGTAAAGGCGTAAAAGGACATTTAACCAAAATGCTGCTGATTGCGCTCTCTAGTGGTGCATCTACATATTTGTAAAAATGAGGCAGTGGTTCTCAATCCTGGTCCTGGGGACCCCCCCATTCTGCACAATTTGTATGTGCAAAATGTGCAGAGTAGGGGTCCCCAGGACCAGGATGAACCACTGAACTAAGGTCTATTTATTTTGACGTTTATGGGAAATTACTAGACAGTTAAAAGTGAAAAGTGCATTTAAGAGACTCTTTCTGAGAAATAAAAGAGTAAGGCTCACAAGTATATACACATATGTGAATATATATGTATGTGTGTGTGTGTGTGTGTGTATACAGTAGTCAACATTTGAAATGGATCAAAACCTTTCATCAAAGTTGTCCCAAAACCAAAACAATACTCGTTCTCGTCTTAGGACAACTTTGATGAACTTTTTTTGATCCACTTCAAATGTTGACTACTGTAGGCTATATTCTTTCCTTGATTGGTGGAGGCTTCTTTCGGTTATTTAAAATAGAATACTGCATATATCTCTCAAACATAGCTTTTTTATAATTATAATTGTAACAATATGATATAAAAGTTATATAAATGTAACATTTTGCCTATCATGGAACTGTACAGTTGGTCCGCCCGTTGTATTGAGGCAAGACTTTGATTTAGGTTAAAGTGGAACGATGCTGCTGCTGTTCCTTTAAATGCTCTCACCCAGCTGATGATATGCGTCACACCATATGACCCGTACTACAATAAAATTTTATTTCTTTATTGTTTTGGCCACGGATTTAAGAACAACAGAAGTTATACAGTCGTACTGTATTAACTGTCCTAAAGAGTCTTGGATACACTTTAGCGTTAGTTTCCACTGAGAGCTGAATGCTAGCGGACGGGTGTGTTGACGCAGAGAGGTGAGGTGGAGAGGAGGCGGTTTGGCAACAGCTGATCTGTGACTGGAGAGTGCATCGCAGAGAGGTCACATGAATTTGAACTGAAGATGGCGGACCAGAGCTCGGGAACATCGGAGCAACTCAGCACTGAAGTTTCAGAAACTCTAGTGTCATCTAATGAATTTCTCAAACCCCACATGCAGGACAGCGATGGACATACGGCCAACAGTCCAGAGGAGTCGCTTTCCCCTGCCTCGGTGATTTACTTTAAGGAGGCGCTAACTTATAACTCAAGTATACAGTTTACAAAGACGAGCTCTTCTCTTCCTGTCCCAGTGCGATATGAATTCCAGATTGAGAAGACTAACAAGAAAACAAGAAGTGAGTATATGTTATGATCGTCTGCATATGGGTTTGTTTGATAAGATCTGATAGTGTTTGGTTCACTTGAACATGCTGCATTATTTGACACAAGCCTTATGTTTCAATGTCAACAACATTGCATAATGACAGCCACTGCGGCGTTTATGCAAGTTTGCAGTAACTGTTAGCTCTGTCTTTCTTAGATTGGTGTTTTTTTCTTGAAATTATGACTTCTAATTCATCAGTAAATAAATTGCCTACAGCTAGCACAAACTGTCATCAGCTGGCATGTAAACAAGATTACACCTACTGTATGAATGTAGATGTCCACAAATCAGAAATTATTCGTGATATTCGTAGTTATTCCTGAATTACTTAGCAGTATTATGGTAATATCTGTAATGACATATCTGGCTAAGAACTGCATCACTGAATGATGTAACATTACTCTCACGTGAAAATTTATTTGGTATTTTCATTTATCTGCATAGTTTTAGAGATACACTACCTTACAAAAGTTTGGGGTCGGTAAGAATTTTTTTTGTGTTTTTGAAAGAAGTCTTCTGTACTTACATTCTTCATTGATATGATCAAAAATACAGTGAAACAATAATTTTGTGAAATATTACAATTTAAAATAACTGTTTTCTGTTTTAGTGCATTTTAAAATATAATTTATTGCTGTGATGGCAAAGCTGAATTTTTTAGCAGCCATTACTCCAGTCTTCAGTGCCACTTCATCTTTTAGAAATCATTTTAATATGCATATTTTATGCTTTTCTTATTATTATTAATGGTGAAAACATTGTTGTGCTGCTTAATGTTTTTGTACACTTTTTTTTTTCAGGATTATTAAAAAAAAAAAAAGAGAACAGCATTTATTTGAAATATGAGCCTTTTGTAACACAATAAATGTCACTTTCAATTCAGTGCATCTTTGCTGAATTCCTTCTTACTGACCCCAAACCTTTGTCCGTACCCAATGCAGTTTCATAAAATGTGTTTCTAATTGATTGTTTTCATGCATAAGTGCTTTTCTTTTGTAAATAATTAATACAATTTGACTAATAGATTACTGCTAATATTCAAATGCCATTTTACATGACTTTGCACATGAGGTTCTTCTCTTTTCAAAGGTACTGGTTTAACAAAAGAAAGTCTACCTTGTTATTATTCAAATGGTTACAGTACCACCCCAGGATGGCTAGTGGTTGATATGTGTGACCATTTTTACCAAATATCTGTATAACTTTTGCATCATGTTTATTAATTTGACACAAAGTACATGCTTGCTCCTCTTAAACTTGTTGTCCAGTAAAAAGCAGCTTTATCAGCAATGCTCTAGTTCTCAATCAGTAGGACTTCCGCCCTTTTCTTGTGCGGCATGTGGATCATTGACAACAGCACACCCCACCCCCACCTCCCCCCGCATCTGACAGGCCTCTCGGGAACTGTGCCCCCCCCTCTCCACCATCTGCTCACGTGATTCCCACAATCCTCCTCAGCATCACGGCAGCCATCTTGGTCAACACCCTCCCATTTGCAGCGCATGCAGCCAATCCGGTGAATGCAAGCAGCTGGGCTGTGAGGGAGGGACTGAGAGAGAGAAAGAGACATCTCTGATTGTAGCTGCGCTGAAGCTCACACGGCATCTCAATCCCCTGGCTGTGCTGAGCCAGAGAGCACTGAAGCCTTTATTCACACGGAGGATTTTAGCTGTCGCTGCTCATTCACTAGGCCATTGAGCCCCAGAAGAATAGCATCCCTTCAGTCAGGTTTGCCCTGGACTGCTTGTTTATTTTTCCCCTTTCTTCCTTCTTTGTTTTCCTTGACTCTCTTTTTCATTCTTTCTTTGTGCTGGAGAAGATTCTTGCTTGGACTGGATTTGGAAAAAAAAAAAAAAATCGGCATTGTTCCTATTCACTGCTCCTAACTCTTCACTGAGGGCCGTCATCGTAAGTGTTGTTGTCGTCGCAGCAGCTATCAGCTGAGTCACCATGTCTGATCTGACGCCCCAGAGCGAGGCCCCCACCCCCACCACTGACAAGATCACACAGGCTGCCAGAGAGACCATCTACCTATGCAACTTCCGCGTGTCGGTGGATGGCGAATGGCTGTGCCTGCGCGAGCTCAATGACATCTCGCTAACGCCAGATCCCGAGCCGGCTCATGAAGGTAGGCGCGCACAGCATCACTAGGCCTCTGTGGCTGTTATCGCACTGGGCGGTGCTGGCCCAACCTTCCACCATCATGCTCTCAGCGTTCCCGCAGGCCTGCCTGGAAATGTAGGTTTTATGGAGCACAAGTGTGCATGAAGGTTTGCTTCCCACTGAATGATTTGAGAGAAGCTGTTCATGTGCTATTTTATTCTAATTAAAGTATTATCACATTGCACAAATTAGGCATGAGCACTGCACTGTTCGGAAAATCCCTCAGAACGAAAGTACCTCCAATAAACAAAAATAAAAATGAACCTTTAACAAATTTAATATTGTTGGATATGTTATTTTTTTCTGTTGATTTTAATAAAAAAATAAAAGGCATTTTGCAAATTTGCTTCTCATTTGTTTTTCATTTAAATAACTTTTCTAAAGGAAAAAATAAGGCAATAAATTGTTTTCTAGAATAGTGATGTGTCAGAGCTCACAATTGTTCTGCTAATCCAGTGCATTACTGGAGAGTCACGGTTTACCTTGCCAAAGGTTAAAAGAGGACATCATATGGACACAGTACTGCTGCCCTGGAGATGGGCCTGAGATTCCCACTCAATCAAATGTCTTGAAGGCATGTGATCAACGGGCAGTAGAGAAGATGTGACCAGGAGCCACTAACAGCAACAGTTCAATCTAATGTGTTTTATCTGCATTGGGCGAGCAGGAAACAGGCATGTGGCAAGACAAGGAATAGAAAACATTATCTGATAAGGTCTGCTTAGAGAGTCGTACTCTGAGATGATTATACACTACAGAAGTAGTCATTTGTTGGTCGTGCAGACAACTGTGTGACTTGTTGGTCTCCGCACTATCACATTGTGATAAACAAATGACTTTTTTAGTGTCACCTCGGCACCCAGGGTTCAGAGCCAAAGGGAGTTAAGAGAGTACTATTTTCTCAGAGATCTCTCCAGTATATTTTTTTCATAGATGTTTTACAACAAATATTCTCTTCAATTAAATGCATATCAGTCAGTAATTGGTTGGTTGTCATTTTGCCCTTGTTTTGTTTCACTGCATGCAACTGTTTATTGTAATGTATTTGGTGTGCTCTGCCTCATTAAGTGTCATTTATGGTTTGACTTCGTTTTTGTTTTTTCTTTTTCCCCCTCAGCCAAGCGACATACTGTAGAAAATCTTAAAGAGACAGTTCATCTAAAAATGAAAATTCTGTCATGATTTACTCACCCTCATGTCATTCCAAACCTGTGTGACTTTCTTCTGTGGAACATAAAAGAATATATTTTATGGACGAAAAACTTTCTTTTATGTTTGCAAAGAAAGTCATACAGGGATGTTTGGAACAATGTGAGGGTGAGTAAAATTTTTATTTATTTATTTTTTTGGTGTTCTATCCCTTTAAAGCTGTCGTGGAACGAATCTAACAAAAAAGATATTATTCCAGTGCTGTGGATGAAAAGGAAATATTACATTCTTTCCCGAGGCTTTCTGTCAAACAAATCAGTTTAGATAAGTTGCCACTGGAGTCTTGCAGGACAAGAAGAGCATTGTTTGAGCTCCTTTGTCTAGTGTAGTCAAATTACTTCATAGTAACTGTCTTCTGATCCAGATTTGCTGACACGTTATAATAGTGGCTCTTAATGACCATCAACACTCAGTTTGCTATTAATAGTCTCGGTTGTAGTGCTTCTGTATGAAAGTGAGAGAGAGTGAGCTTGGCTCTGTAGATAAGAGTCTACACCCAAATTTCCTACAACATAATGTGTATTCCCTCTTGTTGTTGCTTTGGTTTATTCCCATGATGTGCATGACACAATCCTTTTTTGCTTTTTTTTCTGTTTTCCATTGCCTTTTGCAAAGACTCATGGGAGGATTTCACAGATTTGGTGGAGCAAATGCGAATGCTTGATGAGTTTAAAGGTGCGTATGGTGGTGTCGCTCTCCCCAGTCCACCTCATCCCTGCCTCAGGCACCATCCTAAAACCACAGCAGATGTGGCCATGTGGCCTTGTCTTTACAAACCAGCCTCCCTGAATGGCACATTTGCACCACAGCTTCTATAGCTTCACCTTTTGTGCTCATGTTATATTTATTCGTCTCTTCTTCAGTATCTGTTATCTACCTTCCTTATGGTTTGATGTTTCCATCAAAAGCTTTGTCTCTGTGACTTTTTTTCACTAGCTCTCTTTGTAGCTAGCAAAATATCTGGCCACCCATTTTGCTGGATTCCTCTTGTCTGGCCTGTTTTCTTTGGCTGGCTCCCCGCCCCACCCCATTCTCTGGCTGATTTGGCATGTTGATCGCATGGTTTTATCAGCATTATCAGTGATCAATTTCTGGATCTTCAGATTAAGTCCCTGTAGACCTTGTAAGAGACATAAAATATATTTATGATTCAGAGACTTCTTATACACTAAAACACACACTAAAACAATCTCTGTGTTCTTACAGTGAAAGAATATGGTTTCTGTGATTTGTATAACCTTTGCATAGACATGAAGCTATGGCTTGACTATGTGTGACTGTGTGAACCTACAAGGAGGCCTTTAATACATGGTATAAACTGAAACACCAGTAAAAATCTGTTGGTTTTACTGTTCATTTTTGTTGTTGCATTAGCAGTTCAATATTATTGAATGAGTAATGGCCATTTAAAATAAATTTGGGCTGAAATGACAAGACTTAAACTGACAGACTGTTCCGTGTTATCATTTTTCATTTTAAAAGTTAATGTGCTGTGAAAATGACCCACTGCCTCCTGGATCATTTCTCCTGTCTCAACACCTAAAAGCAATGAGACATTTTTGTGCAATTTAAGTGCACTGAGATGAGAAAATTAACTAAATGCCAAATGAGCCCATCTTGGCCCATTGTAAAATCAACCCAAGTGATTTTAAAGAAAAATATATTTCTAATATTTATGTAAAATTGTATACTGTATAGCAGCTTTTTTCTTGCCAGTCCTTGCATGTCCTCATGAAAAAGGTCACTGCTATTCGTGAACAGACATGGATTGAGAGTCTTGAAATGATTGCATTACTGTGGGTGTGTTTTGGTTTAGAAAGGGTGAGGCTTGAGAACTCAAACTCGAAATTCTGTTTAGTAAAAATTGATTTACTGTACTTTATCTATTTTGTGATGCATTGTAAGGTTGGATTGAGATTATCCTGAAAACAACAGCTTTCAAAACAATCATCTGTTCAGTTAAAAAACACACTTATTATTTATTCATGATTGGGCATGTTTGAGATGGTGGGATGAAATCTGTCTGCATTTGATGCATTACACATCGCATCAACCAGAATTTCATAAATCTTTGCCAGACATGGAGGAAAACACGTAGCCGCAGTCAGTGGAAAGTTCTCATGAAGTCTTTTTCTGAGAAAATCTCCAGTCCAAACCCTCATATATTGCTTATATCTCATGCTGAAACCTGTTAAATCAGGGGTGTCAAACACAGTTCCTGGAGGGCCGCAGCCCTGCAGAGTTTAGTTCCAACCCTGCTCCAACACACAAACCATGTAGTTTTCAATTGAGCCTGAAGGACTTGATTAGCTGGATCAGGTGTGTTTAATTAGGGTTGGAGCTAAACTGCGTTCCATTCGGACGGGCTCATCCCTATGCCCTAATCCCTTCAAAGGGTTTACCCTCCGGAGTGAGAGCTTCGAAGGGTTGAAGGGTGTAGGGGACCAAACAACTGTTACTTGAAGTGCCCTTCTTGCGTCATCATCACGTGCCCACACGGAGGTGCCGGCATCATGCAAAGAATCTGCGCAAATGCTCATGGGAGCCCGAAGTGTCCATCAGTTGTACCCTTCGAAATCCTTCATTCCAAAGGGCCCTTTGAAGTGGCCAGTTTTGAGCACTTCGGTTTGGAACAACCTTTCAATATGGGGGTCATGATTATTTTCACTTCGAAGTGCCCTTCGGAGGGTGATATATCCCGTTTGGAACGCACCATCTGCAGGGCTGTGGCCCTCCAGGAATTGAGTTTGACACCCGTGTTAAATACTGTGTGTAGGAGAAGTCGCAGTGGGAGAATTGAATCATATTTTACCACAATGTTTTAATTCATGCTTGAATTTTTTGATTTCCAGATCCCAAGGACCCCATTGCCATCGAGAGGCTTAACCTGATGAATATGGCCAAGCTGAGCATTAAGGGCTTGATTGAGTCTGCATTGAACCTGGGCCGCACACTGGACTCAGACTATGCCCCACTGCAGCAGTTTTTTGTCGTCATGGAGCACTGTCTGAAACATGGGCTTAAAAGTAAGTGCAACAAATCCCAACCCAAATTCCACTGTCCTCAGAGTAATCATTCATTTGTGTCCTTTACGCAATAATCATGTAATCATCTGCTCATTAATTTTGATAATTACTGTTTGCACAGTACTTTTGGTATGCTGTGTATACTCAGTCTGTTTTCAGTTGTTTTTTTTTCTAAAAATATCGTTTTTTTTCAGGTAAGAAGACGTTCCTTGGTCAAAATAAGTCTTTTTGGGGTCCTTTGGAGCTTGTGGAAAAGTTGACTCCAGAGGCTGGTGAGATCACAGCCAGCGTCAAAGACCTTCCTGGGCTCAAGTAAGAAAACATTTTCAACTTGAACATGTTGTTGTTGTTGTTTTTTTAAATGCATACTGCGTTTCTGATTCTAAAGTTGTTCTTTTATACCAGAACCCCTTTAGGAAGAGGCAGAGCATGGCTTCGTCTGGCTTTAATGCAGAAGAAGCTCTCAGACTACATGAAGACCATCATCAACCGAAAAGACCTTCTCAGGTACAGTTCCAGCTTTTGGTCTTTAATATAAAAGCCATAACTGTGGTTTTATGACCCAGTTTTGTAAGTGTCTTATATTTGCTGTTGTTGTGTTCCTCAGTGAATTCTATGAGCCCAATGCTCTTATGATGGAGGAGGAAGGAGCCGTGATCGCTGGGCTGTTGGTGGGCCTGAATGTCATTGATGCTAACTTGTGCATGAAGGGAGAAGATTTAGACTCACAGGTATTTGTTAATTAGTTTAACTGTACACAAGTAATGAAGGACAATATATGATGGAACAAAGCATTATCTTTGTTACATTTTTCTTTATTCTTTGAGTGTGTGTGTTGGCCAACAGGTGATACAGGGTAATAAGATCTCCTCTACTCTCTCAATAGGTTGGAGTCATAGATTTTTCCATGTATCTGAAAGACGGTGCACACAGCAGCAAAAGCACAGAGGGGTGAGTCCATATTCAACTTCCTCAGTGGAAGCTAATTGTGTTAGTCTGACAGGTTTTGGACTACTCGTGAAAATCTCAGAGCTTCCTCTAAAGCTGCTTTTTGTTTGCAGTGATGGACAAATCACAGCTATTCTTGACCAGAAGAATTACGTTGAGGAACTGAACAGACATTTAAGGTGCAGTCCCATTACCCAACATCAGCCTTGTGGGGTGTGTTTGTGACTAGCTGCTCATTTGGAAAGCATGAGCAATCTCACATTGTCACTCTAAATTCCCCTTTCCCAGTGCGTCAGTGAATAACTTGCAAGCCAAAGTGGATGCGCTGGAAAAATCCAACTCAAAACTTACAGAGGAGGTGGGTAATAATTATAATTTAATGGATTACTGAAGTTGTGGTAAATACAAGAGTATAATAAACAGGAGAAAAATGATTTACAGAACTGATAGATAATTTACATGTTAGCAGAACTGAATTCACATGACATATTCATGCACACAGCTGTGTATACTGTACACTACTGTTCAAAAGTTTGGGGTCAGTAAGATTTAAAAAAACATGTTTTTCAAAGAATTCTCTTATGCTCACTAAGGCTGCAGTAATTTATTTAAAAAATATAACATTGTGAAATATTATTACAATTGAAAATTTTAATATATTTAAAAATGTAATTTATTCCTGTGATGGCAAAGCTGAATTTTCAGCAGCAAATAAAAAATCTTTTGTAAAATTATAACTTTACTGTCTGTCTTTACTATTACTTTTGATCAGTTTAATGCGTCCTTGTGATTAAAAATATTAATTTCTTTCCAAAAAATAAGTAAATAAAAAAAGTGCTTACCCCAGATTTTTTAATGATAGTAGTGTATGTGGTTTATTGACACACTTACTGTGGTTTGTGGGACTTAAAGGCAGAGTAAGTGATTTTTCAAAAACACTTTAGAAATAACAAGATAACTAGCTGTGAATAGATGCTAGTAATAATCAATTTCTTGTTCCAACTGTCTGTGCATGTGTTGTTCTTGGTGTCTAGCTTGCCGTTGCAAACAACAGGATCATCACTCTGCAGGAGGAGCTGGAAAGGGTGAAGGAGGAAAGCTCTTACTTAGTGGAGTCTAGTCGCAAGGTGAACAACACAGTGCTGATTGTTAACAAGCATTCAATAGAACAACAGTGATTGCTACTCATTATTCAAAAGCAAGCCACAAGCTTATAGTAGTTCACAGTAGGGTTATAACATACTTTTTTTGGTTTTGTCACATTCTTTGCTCTGATATTTGACATGTGTTTCTCTTGAAGGTATCAAGGGCAGATGGTACTGCAAACGGTCAAGTGCTTGGGGAAACTCGCAAACAGCTTAAAGAGGAAACCCAGCTCAGACTGGTGAGTAAAACATTAATGTGTGTTTATCACTGTCTTTATCTTCAGATTCATCTCTGATGTGGGGTCTTCAAAGAATCAAGTCTGAAGAATCTGAATTCTTAAGAAACAGAGTGTGTTTGTATGTTTGTGTAGGATGTCGAGAAGGAGCTGGAGGTGCAGATAGGGATGAAGCAAGAGATGGAGCTGTCCATGAAGATGCTAGAGAAAGACATCTGTGAAAAACATGATGCTTTGGTGGAACTCAGACAGCAGTTAGATGAAATGCGTACACTCAACCATGAGCTCTCCATTAAGTCACAGGTATGCGTCAACATCTTATTTAGTTACATTTTTGAATAACTAAACCTGGCTATTTTCCGTTAGAAATCGCTTATCACAATTCACAAGTTTAACACTGGAGCGCCGACTTGTTCCACACATGGAAGCTGCGTGTAAGCAGGACATATTTTTTTTCCTTCCCCATATTAATAGGTTACACTATGGAGGAGTTAACAACCAAACTGATCTGATATGACAGTGCCAACATAAAGAAGCAAGTAGAGTAGACTTGAGGTGCCCGAGTCACATACAGGTGCATCTCAATAAATTAGAATGTCGTGGAAAAGTTCATTTATTTCAGTAATTCAACTCAAATTGTGAAACTCGTGTATTAAATAAATTCAATGCGCACAGACTGAAGTAGTTTAAAGGGGTCATATTTTTCTTCAACACTTTTTCCTTCCACTTAACTTTCTGTAAACAAGCTTGGATACAGCACTCTGTGAACAGCCAGCTTCTTTGGCAATTAATGTTTGTGGCTTACCCTCCTTGTGAAGGGTGTCAATGATTGTCTTCTGGACAACTGTCAGATCAGCAGTCTTCCCCATGATTGTGTAGCCTAGTGAACCAAACTGAGAGACCATTTTGAAGGCTCAGGAAACCTTTGCAGGTGTTTTGAGTTGATTAGCTGATTGGCATGTCACCATATTCTAATTTGTTGAGATAGTGAATTGGTGGGTTTTTGTTAAATGTGAGCCAAAATCATCACAATTAAAAGAACCAAAGACTTAAACTACTTCAGTCTGTGTGCATTGAATTTATTTAATACACGAGTTTCACAATTTGAGTTGAATTACTGAAATAAATGAACTTTTCCACGACATTCTAATTTATTGAGATGCACCTGTAGTGTGTTAAAATTTCAGGACTTTCTATTCATCTGTCTGAATTCTGCTGCTGCTTCACATGGCTTGTATGTGTTGAATTGTTAATAAGATTAAGAACATTACAACTAGATTAGTACCACTTATCTAATGTAGCAAAACTGCATTTATTTTTGATGCAGTGTGTTTGTGTTTGTGTTTGTCTGGCTTGTAGAGCTCAGAGGCCAGCGCAAAACAGAAGAGTGACATCATCAGCCGCTTGGAGGAGAAAACAAACCAGATGGGGAGCATTATTAAACAGCTGGAGAGCAGGTAAAGGAGTTTAACTGCATATGCACAGCATTTAAACATGACATGTACACTGCAAAACAAAGAGGGGGGTCCAAAAGTCTGAGAGCACGAGTGAAATGCCTTTTCTAATTTCAATAAACAATATATAACATTTTATCAGCGTAATAATTTAAAGAACATCTTACTGTCTGTATGAACTGTTTGCACTATATATATATATGTGTATATATATATATATATATATATGTATATTTTTTTTTTTTACAAGACTAGTACTGGCTAGATGTCGTCATGATTGTGACCCAGTGTCGGATCAGTTTCAGTACCCAGACTCGGGCCAATAC
>NW_015655464.1:419578-440263 GCF_001515625.1 Sinocyclocheilus rhinocerous
TATATATATATATATATACACACACACACATACACATACACACACACAAATTTTAGCAATTAATATTGACTTATATTAATAAATGCTTTAAAAAGTTAGTTAATTTTTTTATAGATTAAAGCAATTTTTAAAGTTAACAAATTGAACCTTTAAAGCATTATACAACCGTAAAGCTTTATATCATTTTTAAAGCAAATGAAAAATTAGATTTTGAATCACTGTGAACTTTTGAACTTCGCACCGTATATAACTGTAATTTTCCAAGGAAGGTTATTGTTTAGGACGGACAGATTTCCTTGATCAGTGAATGATCATAACACAGACAGAATGCAGGTCACATATATAGTGCACAAACAAGACAAGTCCACTCTTTTCTGTTTCAGTTCTGTTACCAGCCTGTGGGAGGCAGCAGATTTTCTGTTTCTACAATAACTTCTGCTCTCTGTCTCTGTGTTCTCTCAAACACTTCTTTGCTTTTACCTGTTCATTTGACATTTTTCACATGCTCATTCTTTTGTGTTTCTACTCATTTTTCCTGAGCAGTGAGAAAGACATGGCTAAAGAGGCACGGAACTTGAACACAGCTGCAGGAAAACTCCTTCAGAGGCAGCAATAAAATGATCGCAAACACTGGATAGTTTCCAAAAAAAAACCTAAATTTAAAAAAAAAATCTTCAGTTTGATTTTGCATAACATAGATGAGTAGGGTATTTATTACTGAGTTTCAGATCCATTGCCGTTATTTCGTCTTTAAACCGGACTGAAAACTACAGATCTTGCTTCTGTGTTGCCCCTCAGCCTCATCTTTCAATATTGTACGCCTGATCCAGTGCTCCTGTCTCTAGTCTCCCTCTCTATGTTTTAGTCAAAGTAAAATGCAGCTGTTTTGGCCTGTCTTAGAACTAAGATGGCAGACATTTACATTTTTAAGTAATGGAAATGCATCTCTCTTATATCTTTACTTCTCAATACTGAAAAAAGAGGCTAGCAGGATACTTCTCAAAGTTGGTGCATTATAAAAACCATAACCAAGTTCAGTACAGCACGGGGAGACATTCCTAACAAAAATGTACAATCATTTTATACTCTATATATAAGTATGCAACACCATATTATTCAGTTAATTTTGGTTGATCTCTCAAAATTCTTGGACATGAATATTTGACCAACCGGCTTAAGTTTCATGATGTTGAGTGCTTTGATGGATGCCCAAGCTAACAAACAAACTGAGTGTGTTTATTTCAGGCATATTCAGGAGGTTATGTTAGCTTTTTTGCAAGAAATGATGTTGAGTGCAAGATTGCGTGCTTATTGTAAACTTAACTGAAATCTGAATTTGATGCAGTGGTAGTCGAGGCCAAATGTCAAAGCTTTGGAAAGATATTTGTGACACCAAGCTTTACAGATTCTGCAAAAATTGTGAACGGACTAAAGTGTATGTAGACATAATTTAGATGTGAAATGTAGTACAAACATAGCTTAATAAAAAAAAAAAAATCAGACACTTGTCAGACTACTTTGCCTTCTTGAGCTTTCACAGTTTCTGCTCTAGCCACATGCTTCCTCCTGTCCTCTCGTTGTCTTTTAAGTTCCTCCCTTTGTTCTTCTTTATGCTTTTATTATTCGATTCATCTTCATTTCCCATGGCTTTTAGTTTTCATTTCACCTCATTAAGTTAATGTGGCCCAAATTCAGATGTAAGAAGGCGGAGCGAGAGCGGGACCTGGCTGATGAGGCCAACCGACTCTTCAAGCAGGAGTTTGGAGACAAGATTGAGAGTCTGCAGGACGAGGTGGAGCAGTTACGGAGACAGAGGTACTGAGATTTACTTACTGTTGTCTACTAGTCAACCAATATATTTTGTTTCAGTGAAGCAGAGGTTATACATATATTGTTATTTAGTGGTAACATTTTATAGAAAGATACAGTTTTTAATTAGTTAATTCGGCATTAAGCATCATGAACTAACAATGAATCATCCAGGTTAATATTAGTGTGCATATACACTACTGTTCAAAAGTTTGGGATCAGTAAGTAATTTAAAAAAAAGAAATTAATACTTTTATTCAGCAGGGATGCATTAAATTTGATTCCATTTTGTCAAAATTGTTTACAAAAAAATTGTTTTAAAGGGGTCATATGATGCGATTTCAATTTTTCCTTTCTCTTTGGAGTGTTACAAGCTCTTGGTGCATAAAGAAGATCTGTAAAGTTGCAAAGACTAAAGTCTCAAATCCAAAGAGATATTCTTTATAAAAGTAAAGTGTCAACCACACCTACCTAAAACGGCTCGTTCTAACACACCCCACATGTCTACGTCACGATGTGAGAAGATTTGCATAACGCCGCCCAAACGTAACCTTAAACTGCATAAACACATTTCATTACACCAAATACACAAAATAATGTTCTTTTTAGCAGCATCATATGACCCCTTTAAATAAATGCTGTTCTTTAGAATTTTCAATTCATCAAAGAATCCTGAAAAATAATGTCTTATGGTTTCAACACTAATAATAATAAGAAATGTTTCTTGAGCAGCAAATCAGCATATTAGAATGATTTCTGAAGGATCATGTGACACTGAAGACTGGAGTAATGATTGCTGAAAATTCAGCTTTGCCATCACAGGAATAAATAACATTTTAAAATACATAAAATGGAAATATAATACAGGTTGTTTTAACTTGGAAAAAATATTTCACAATATTATTGTTTTACTGAATATATTTATATAAAAATTATAGAAATTATATAAAAATATATTAATATTATAAATTATTAGATTTAGCTAGATTAGTAAATGCTTTAAAAAAATTGTGTAACTAACATAACGTTATTGTACATTTTACAGGTCAGTTATAACAAATGTGATTAACATAAATTAATAAAAATAAATGTAGTCTAAACTTTGTCACTGATCTTATCACATCTTTAGCATGGCTTTTTTGAACCCTGAATAAAGCACAAAAGTTAGTTGTCATGGTGATTGAATCAGATGATTTCACAGTCACATTGTGAAAATGACAAACAGTTTAATGAAAGTGATATGTTGTAAAGCCCTCGTCTTTCTTGATATGATAGATGGCTTTTGGAACAAGAGCTCAGGAAATGGAGAGAGCCGCATCCTGGAGGACACATGTCTGAAGCTCTTTTAGGAAAAACGCCCCCTCAAAGAGACATGAGACAGCATGTGGAGGACATTAGAAGGGTGAGACCTGCTTTCCACTTTAGTGTCATTCAGTTGCTATCTCTATATGTAGAGTGTGCTGTTCTCTGAAATTCAGGATTGTGTTTTTATATAGGAGTTAGAGTCTGTCAAAAAAGAAAACGGTACATTGCGTACTGCACTTGAGGAAAAGTCAAGTCTAAGTTCCAGTTTGTAAGTCTATCTTAAATGCTGGACCAGTTACATACAACTCTATTTATCTACTGCAGTGTCATTAAAATTAAACTAAAACTGTCTTTTTCTCAGGACGCTGTCACATGAAGATGAACAGGTACTCTACATTTAATCACTAATTATTATTTTTTTAATCCGAGAGGTTCCCTGCAATCATTTCTTATTTATATTCATAAATTTCTCTCTTACTTGATAGGACCAGTCTCTTTGTAAAGACGTTGTCCCTTCCATCTGCCCAATGTGTGAAAACCAAGACTCTCTGACTACACCCAAGGTACCAAAGCAAAGCCATCCAACATTTAAGCAACAATAAAACTAAATCCTCCGTAAACAAATCACTGCTTTTTAAATTATTAAACTACACAACCGTTCAAAAGTTTGAGGTTTGTTACATTTATAATGTTACAAACGATTGTTTCGAATAAATGCTGTTCTTATTAACTTTGTTCATCAAAAAATCCTGAAAAATTGTAACAGTTTCCAACTGTTTTCAACACTGATAAAAAATAATAAATGTTTCTTGAGCACCAAATCAGCATATTAGAATGATTTCTGAAGGATCATGTGACACTGAAGACTGGAGTAATGGAATAACTTACACTTTAAAATATATTTAAATTGACAAGTTTACATTTATTTTTAATCAAATATATGCACATACATTACAAATACAAAAACTTTGAATGGTACTCTATATACTCTTGCTTATGATCACACGTTTTTCCTCAGTGACTAAAGTATAGCATACAGTATGATACATATTAAGCACTGTTGCTAACATTTACATTTTATGGAACATGATCTTTAGCAATAGAACTATGGAGTAGAACGCTTTTACAAGTATATTAGAGGTGTGTATAGACTGTCTTTTTAACCATTTCAGAGGCAATGCAAGAACTGCAGTGGCGTGTTCTGTGAGAACTGCATGGCAAATGAACTCCCTCTGCCCTCCTCCATCAACCCTGAACACGTGTGTGACGTCTGCTATTCTCAGTTAATGCAGCAGTACGCGTCCTCCCCATCCTGAGGGGGCGCTCATCTCTGAGCACAGACTGTTCTGGCAGTAGCTTCAACGGGTTATCCATGAAAAATTACACATCACATTTTAGATCATCAATCAGTATCGGGCATCTCAGTTTAGCAACATATCTGTTATTTTGTTAGTATATAACATTTTCCAAAAAGGGATGATTTTTACAAGCTCTTTGTTGGAAATGCTTTAAAGATTTTCGTGATTTCATATAATTCTTGAGGATGAGTGAAGCTGTCCACCAAGTGGATTTATGAGGTTCTAGTACTTGAATTGTATCCGTGCCATTCAATATTGCAAGCGGGATGATACAATAACATAAGTCACATATTAATAATATATTTTAAAAAAAGACTTATGATGGATTGTAGACAGGATAGTGTCAGCTTTTTGAAAACTATGGCACTAAACAAGGCACATACACTAACATTTTAAACTTTTGAGTCCAAAATTCATAAATTGTGCAAAAAAAGATAACAGTTCAGACAAACTGCATATTATGGAGCTTGTCACAGAGAAGACCATAATAACTCGACACTGAAAGTATGTAAAGAGATAAAAGGGTAGTTTTATGCCTGTGTAATGTATTTTATTCTTATTAGCTGAACAATAAAATTTTATTTTAATTTTGATTTCTCAGTTTAAGTCATTTTATACATGCATGAGCAAACATTTATGGCAGAATTAAAGCTTGGTGGAAGACGGGAATTGTTTGGCATGTCTGGGTGCTACAGGGATAAACAGCACTTATTTCTATCTGTATACGTATCTAGGCTTTCCCAAAGTTACAAGTAAAGCAATGCAATAGTTACTTTTTTATAAACTTTGCACACTTCCTCTACATATGACTGTTTTGTTAACATTGCGTTGATCTGAAATCAGAAATGAATATCCAAAAAGAACACAAAACAGGCGATATTTGTAAAGTTGTCTTTTAATGTTGGTTCTATGTATTCTTGTAATATACACTGAATTACTTTCATTAAATAGACTGGGCTGCAAAGACAGTTTAAATAGTTTACTTTCAACTTATTGTTCCTCCCTTGATGCTGATGAATTCAGGAACAACTCAATATATCGCTTCACTGGACAACGGGGGAAAAAAAACAAAAACAAAAAAGCTAGATTAATCATCATGTTTGTATTTAAAGGGGTCATATGACGCTATTTCAATTTTTCTTTTCTCTTTGGAGTGTTACAAGCTCTTGGTGCATAAAGAAGATCTGTAAAGTTGCAAAGACTAAAGTCTCAAATCCAAAGAGATATTCTTTATAAAAGTTAAGAGTCAACCACACCTACCTAAAATGGCTCGTTCTAACACGCCCCCACGTCTACGTCACAATGTGGGAAGATTTGCATAACACCGCCCAAATGTTCAAGCAAAGAAAGAAGGCGTAACTTTTATCCTCGCTGAACAAATGCCTCGTTTATAATGGGTTATCACAATATGGTAAGGGGCGTTGTGACATTTCCGTCACACACTTGAGGTATTCGGCCAATCACAACGCACTGGATAGCTGGCCAATCAGAGCACACCTCGCTTTTCAGACCGATGAGCTTTGTAAAAATCTACGCGTTTCAGAAAGGCGAGGCATAAAGGAGAAACAATAATGTACAGTATGTGGAAAATAATGTTTTTTTTTTTACCTTAAACCGCATAAACACATTTCATTACACCAAATACACAAAATAATGTTCTTTTTAGCAGCATCATATGACCCCTTTAACATTTTGGACCACATTTGGGTTATTTCAGATGAACACATATTGCTTACTTATATACTCTCTGTCTTTGGACATGGCTAAAACGGCATCTTGATGTGTTCTGAAGTAGGCATCTGCCTCACCGGTGGGTTGTCCGTCTGGACCATACTCTACAAGAACCTTCACCAGTCTGATGGGAGTGAAAAACTGGAACAGAAATGACACCTCAGTCATTCAGTGAAGATTATATACCGGGCAAGATCAATTGAGGTCTTATTAAGGAGTTATTCCAGTCCTCTTGACTACCTCATTGACAGCTAAGCACACAAATAATCAAAAATCATGCTGCATCTTAAATAGGATAAATTCAACATAAAACTTTACCTTTACAATGTCCTCTCCTGTGGCTTCATATGGCAGACCTCTCATGTGAATGAGGTTCTCTGTTGTTGATATAGAGCTACTGTTTGCTGTCCATAAAAATACAGATGTTCAGGACTGCACACAGTATACAACATATGTATTAATATTTCAAGCCTGGTTGTAAAGGAACGCTGTAATAAACACCTGTTTTCATTGTGCGTGGCGTGTCCTCAGCTCCTGGTGTGAAAGCTGACGTCTCATTTCGCCCTCTTCCATACTGGACGTGGATCTCATTTTTCCTGCTGGGGAAAACCTCTATATACCTGCATATGAGGGGGAAAAAACCTTTATGAACACAGATCTGAAATGAGTACATATTTCATTTGAAATCTTTTGGGATTTCTTTTGGGCAAGACACCCCATGTGATGTAACTAAAATAACTAAGAGATACCACCATAATTCCCTAGTTGATTGACTTACATTAAGAATTGCAAACATTTTTAGTATAGGCTTTTTGTGAAATGGTACGCTTAAATATGCAAGTGATCCATTATCTAATTAATAATAAAATGTTAAATGTATAAAATCAGGCACATGATATATGAAAAAACACCTCTGTAAAGAAGCTTCAGAATACAGAAGGGAATAAAACTAAAGTTTGGTGTAAGTGCTACTGAAGTGGAGAAATGTGAATGGAAAAAATTATTTTGAGAAAACAGCCTTTAAAGATATGTAATGTAACTGAAATCTATACACGCAAATAGATGAATTGCAATAAAATAAGCACGTAAATGTTTTCCCAAGTCTGAAACAACACACGATGAAAGGCATTATGGAAGTGCCTTAAAAAAATAAAAACGGTGGTTTCAAACGAAAAACTACAACAGCGTTCGTAAATAAAAAAAGAGTACAAGAATAAAGTAATACTTTGAGAATAAAGTCAAAATTACAAGAATAAAGTCATAGCAATACAAAAATAAAGTCAAAATACTTGGAGAATAAAGTCAAAATTACGAGAATTAAGAATTAAAGTTATAATATTTTGAGAGTATGGCCTATAATGCGCATGCAAATGGCCCGGATTGGGAGCATCGGGAGAAATTCCGGTAGCCTGGCAACTGATTTGAATATATGTGGGATTATTAGCAGAAATTATTCCATGTGTCATATACTCGCAGGGACAGTATGCTTGGAAATAATATTTCAAGTCTTTGAATCCATTCATTATTTGTAGTGTGCCAGCCACCCAATAATAGCAATAAGCTTTGTGTTTTTGGTACTTTTAATATAAAACAGTCTCAGCTTTCAAATTCTGTCAGTTTTATAGCAAAATACAAACAATGTGTCTTGAAATAATGTGTTTTTCACACACTCTTTAATGTGGCGTTACAGATCGCTGTATTCGCCTCAGTTTAAGCAGCATTTGATTCAATCATCTTTTCATTACAATGAGACATTAGTTTCATTAAATTATACTGTTTTTTTCTTCCATTCCTTCTGATGTTCCTTTCTGTTTATATTGTGCTATAAATTGCAATAAAGAGGAAAAACATTTATAATTTGTATTTCGTGATAAAACTGACAGAATTTGAAAGCTGAGCGGTGTTATTAAAAGCAACAAAGCACAAAGCTCATTGCGATTACTGGGTGGCTGTGCACTACAAATAATGAATGGATTTAAAGACGTGAAATGTTATCGTGAAAGTCATAAAAAAACACGTTCCCAAAAAAACAAAAACAATTATTTTGTGTCAAGTATTACTTGATGAAATACCAACCTGTTTCCCATGACTTCTCTGTCTTTCTTTAGGGCCTTTTCAGCAATTTCCTTAGTGGCAAACTGCACGAAGGCATCGCCTGAGTTTCTTCCTCTCCTGTCCAGGACTATTGTAACTCCATCTTCCACAATCTCCAACCCTGTTTCGAGAATTTTAAAACACACAAATTAGGGCTGCACAATTAATCGAATTTCTAATCGCGATTACAATTATGGATGCCACAATTACGTAATCGTTCAAAGCGGCAATTAATCGTTCAAAGTCCACTTATGTTATTCTGCGTGCTTACGATGCGTTTTTTTCCTTCTACATGTTATCTTAAGGGTTTTTCCATTGTTTTAGTTTTAGTTTTAGTATAACATTATAAACATTCATATTTTTACTTTTTTTATAATTTAAAGAAGAAACAAATCCGATGTATAGTTGACATTTGAGGCTTAATACTATAGAAAAGCACTAAAAGTTCAGTTAGTGTTTTCAGCTTGTTTATTTTCATATAAAAATACGGCATTCAGTTGCATCAAACAATGGTATAAACAATTTAATGTAAATTGTGATAATCGTAATTACAATTTCAAGGGAATAATCGACAATTATGATTTTTGTCATAATCGTGCATCCCTAACACAAATGAAGCACATGGCTTTTATCAGTGCAATGCCATTCAAATGTCACCTTTTTAAGGATCTCACCAAAGAAAAACTGAATGATGTCTTTCTCCGTGCAGCTGAAGGGAAGCCCTCTGAGTCGCACCACTTCATCTGACTCTGTAACCGGCTGTGTAGCCTTTAATATGGCTTCAGCATCTTTGCTTGTTACCTCAAACACTGAAACACATGACAGCAGTGTTCACTAAAAATGAGCTCTGTGAAAAACTTTGGCAGGTGATAAACACAAAAATAGTGCTTACCTTCAACAAAGCGCTGTCCCAGGTAATGCTTGTGCAGATCCAATGCTTTGCAAACGTCCTGCTCGTGCTCCAGCTCAATAAACGCCCGTCCCGTCGACCTGCCGTTCCTGTTGTGAATTATATGGATTCCCTCAACTCCACCTCGGATCCTACAATCTACAAAAATCAAATATATAAATAAAATGTGTACTTCACATCATGAGCAGATCATATCAGAACATCTTCAGGAGCTGGAAATCCATACATGTGGTTATTGTTGATGGAACCCTACAAAGCCTACTGTATCATATTTGATAAAATCATTTCTAAGGCCTCTGAATGATCAGCATTATAGAAACTTTGCTGAAAAATCTGCTACATGCTTTCTGCCATTGATTGAAAGTTTTTACTTTTTAATCAAGTAAAAGGCCTTTTAGTACAATTCTAAAAACGTCCACCTTCTGTTTGTGGTACACGTGTTTTTCTGATGGAATCTTTAATGATTTTTATAAAGTAAATGTAAAGATAACTTTTATATTATTATTATTTCAAGGTTAACACTTTCTCAACTGAAGTAACTTTGATAATCCATATATACATTATTATTTTGAAAAATCATATTCAGATCTGAATATCAAGTATGATACATCAGGCTTCTAGCATTTAACATTTAGCATTGGACTATATGTTTTGCCCGCCAAAATGAATGCTACAGAGCTTTGATAATAAAACTAAGCATTGACATACATATCTTACTATGACATTATTAAGAGTTACAGCGTAACAACTTATATTTACATGCATTTAATCTAATAATCCATTAAAGTGTGCCATTATAATTACTAGCTAGTGACATAAAAGGCCTTAAAAGGACACAAAAGTGACATAAAAGATAAACACCTCTCTTTATCTCCTTGCACTGGCTACCGGTTGCAGCTCGAATCAAGTTCAAGACATTGATGCTTGCATATAGAACAGCCACAGACTCAGCACCCGCCTACTTCCACTCACTACTACGAATCTACATCCCCTCCAGAAGTCTGAGATCCGCTAGTGAGCGACGCCTCGTGGTACCATCACAGAGAGGCTCAAAATCACTCTCCAGAACATTCTCGTTCACCGTTCCTGGCTGGTGGAACGATCTCCCCACCCCTATCCGGAATGCTGAATCCCTGACAATTTTCAAGCGACAGCTGAAAACTCATCTCTTTCGAGCGACGCCTCGTGGTACCATCACAGAGAGGCTCAAAATCACTTTCCAGAACATTCTCGTTCACCATTCCTGGCTGGTGGAACGATCTTCCCACCCCTATCCGGAATGCTGAATCCCTGACCATTTTCAAGCGACAGTTGAAAACTCATCTCTTTCGAAGCTACTTGACTTAATCATCATCAAAAAAAAATTCTCTCTCTTTATCTATTCCTTCTCTTTCTAGCGTGTACTTATTTGAACAATGTCTAAAAACTTGGTATTACAAGCACTTCCTGTATCTGTTTGCCTCTTTTAAGAATAATCGCTTTATGTATCCCCCAATTGTAAGTCGCTTTGGATAAAAGCATCTGCTAAATGTCTAAATGTAAATGTAAATAAAAACATTCGCACCAAATTGCATATTTTCGCTCAGTTTGAGACTCTTAGCAAAAATAAATAAAACTGAAGTGTTTTATAAGTGTGAGCTCCATATCCTCCTATATTCATATATCATGGGCCATACAAGCCTGATGTATCAAATATGATACAAAACATAAAATACACATTCAAACTTTTTTAAAGTTAAGTTATTCTTTTATATTTTATCTAAAGGTTCAATAAAGTCTTCCAAAAGTAAGGTTTTTCTGACTATTATTTCATATATCAGACATTTTAACATGATCAAGTAGGTGAAGCATGTCTGCAAAAAGACTTTTGAGTACCAGAAAAAAAGTTCATTAAGTCCTCTGCAGTACATGACCAAGGAAAACCCCTGGCCTGGATGATGAACACTTCCTTTGCTTGGGGCTCTTCACAAGGGGTGTATTTTGGTAGTGGTGGGTACTCATCTTCCTTAGACGGTGCCTAAAATATTAAAAGAATAGTGTCAGAAGAAAACAATTAAACAACGTACTGTGTCTGGAACAGTCTTTTCTGAAAAAGGTACCTCAGTAAATAGTCTTCGTTGATACACTGTCCATGGATGCTGGACTTCACGGTCTGCTACACATCTCGCTGAGCATGAATGAACATCTCGACCTCGTGCTACTGTAAACTGCGCAGTTTTAATCTGATTCCGAGCCTTCACGCATGGAAACGGCTGCTTCCTCCTGATACAGCGAACAAGACACAACAAGAGCGCGCTCCTACTGAATGCAGACATCTTGCGCTGTACAAAACTTGCACGAAAACCTAAAGTATTGAGACAGCTTTAAGTTAACGGCATGTTTCGGCCCAGTTGCCCCAAAAATCACGTTGACCTGCGGCATCAGAGGACAACGTGACGCGAACAACACGCGCCTTTGGCCTTGACAGTCCTTTCAAAATAAAAGTTAATTGTAATTGTAGTTCAAAACAGCAAAACACGTTGTTTGATTTGGAAGCAAATTATTACAATATTTTCTGAAAATGATTTACTTTTTATTAGGATGCAAAATATATTTTGTCTACACAGGCAGTATTAGATATTGTAAAGACATTTTGTTTTTTATTATCATTGTACTAAATGTAAAACAAATTATCATAATGTTATTTGGCAAATATACATTTTATAATAAGTTAACAGTTAAAAGTTATTGTCTTCTACCAGTTATTAGGTACTAATAACATTTTCATTTAAAATAAGCATTTTCATTCAAAATGAGTTCTATAGCCCATTTACATTACATTAATTCATTTAGCCGACGCTTTTATTCAAAGCGACCAAAGTGAGGAATTGAGGAACACGCGATTCACCATAAAGAAGCAAATAAACACAGGAAGTGCTCATAATACAAAGTTTCAAGTTCCGATTAGTACAAGCTAGACAGGGGGTTTAAGAAAGAGAAAGCATTTATTTATTTAAAATTATTTATTGATGCAGTCAAATGTAGACGAAAGAGATGAGTTTTCAGCTGTCGCTTGAAAATGGTCACAATAAACAGTTTTTAAGGCCAATTTAGATCTGTTTATTTTTATTAGGACTAAAAACAAATTAAACCAACATAATTTTCCTTTCAAATTTTCCCAGTCAACGTCAATTACAGTAATAGATATAGAGTTGGTTAAGAACACAATTATCAGTTGAATTCCCCAAAACGCTCTTGTATCCTAATGCTAACGTGACTCTTATTTGAGAAGAAAGTAGATCGTGATCTCGCGAGATTTGGGGCTCTGGAGAGACTTTGAATGGGAAGGAGAACTTTTGCACGGGCAGGATCAGTGTTGTTGTAGTGTTAGGGATTATAAGGCGCAAATTCTTTGCTTTTCCACCTTTCAGAAGTCAAGATAACGGACTAGTGTCAATTTCTCATCTACAGCGCATTTTATTCGAGGAGAGATGAGCTTTTTATTGTAAGTATGATTGGTTTCTGTAAATGGGAACACTGATGGCTAGTTAGCAAGCGTATAAATACTGCTTTTGTCCCGAAGCTGCCTGTACATTACCAATCCTGACTCACAGCCGTCATTTATTAGAAGCTAACTGTAATGATATATAAAAAAGATGATAGAAGCACAGTCTGATCCTGTCGCAGCAGATTAGTATGTGACCATTATAACACAAAACTGTAGACTGGCTAATGAAGAATAAATACTCAGCCAGTACATGAGGCCATCAACAGCTGCATGATCTTGGGTTTGGTTACTCCTCATTATGACTGTGCTTGGATTCATTGTACTGTAATCTGACTGTGAACACAGCTGTATTTCCCAACATCATGTCATTTATGTAAACGGGAGATGTCGTGTTTTGTGGATAGATTCCAGTAGCTTTTTCTCAAATGTGTCCCTCCATCATAACTCAAAGATGTTGTTAGTGTAATATATAATTTTTATTAAAAAATCCTATTATCATCAATGACTGCTAGTGCTACCTAATAAGTGTTCTGTCGCCATCACAAAACGTACCAAAATGATTTGACATCAAATGAAATCCAGATATGATCAGCATGTCTGGATAATTCCACTATAATCCCAGTGTACTGTATACTGTACTATACATATCCCAGTGTAGTAAGTCACAATACAATACATTTGGCTTTTAAATCTTGATTTGTTGTCAGCTGCAATCTGTGTTGTTGTTCACATAGGTATTTTTAAAATTATGCCTTTGTCTCTCTCTCTCTCTCTCTCTCTCTCTATATATATATATATAGGGCTATATTAGGGAGATGCTAACTTGGATTTAAATGTGTTGTGACAGCTAAATTATAGAAACAATTAAAATCTTTTGCTGTAAAGTCTCTAGAAGCATAAATATAATCATGTCAGCAATGAAAAGTGTAATGTATTTCTTTATTTTTCTGCTTTCCACTGAAAATGGGAAGTAGGCTGTGCTGTAAACCAGGCTGTATGATTCGGAAGATAATTCAGTGAAGCCTCTAAAATGGAATCATGGCTTCAATATTTGTTAAGTTTAATTTGATTTGTGCAAAGAGTGTTTTTCACCATTGCTTTGTTGTTAAAATAGCATAATTATGCCTTTAAAGAGTTTATGCATGCACATGTTTTCGCTTTGTGAAGACTGGAATTCCCCATCTGACTTCTGCTTGATGCTCTGATGCAGTCGCCTGACTCAAGAAAATATCATTATATGGGTAAAAGGTAATGTAATTTGGGTCCATCACGACCTGAAACTGGGTCTGTTCTGATCCTCTTTATTGTTGGCTTGAACATGTTGGTCAGTCAAGTGAGTCCTTCAGAAGGTTTGCCTGTATTTGTTTATCACTTCCAGTGTCCTTTCGTTGTTTGCTGTGCAAATTCTGTCCTGTTTGTGTCTAAACAGGTGGACATACTGAACAGAGCAGCTGTTGAATTGGTGAAGACAGGCTCACTTTGAGGTGTTGATATAGACCAGTAAATGCACATAGGCTTGTATGGTCAGCTCAGAGGAGGAGTTACTTACTGGGTTTTATGGAGCTGCTTAGGTGTCAAACTTGGGGAGTTTTATATGTATAGTCTTCAGGAGGTGTTGAACACCTCCATGTAGAATTTTTCACTATCCTTGTGGCTTGTCCAAAGAGCTATCAGTTTTATAAAGTCAAAAGCAGCTTTTAGTAGCATTGGTACCACATTTTGGAGTGACACTTTAATAAAAGCAAAAAGAAAAGTATTTTAGGTACAAGTGATTTGAATTTGTGTTGTTTTTGGAAATAAAAACACTGCTGACTTCATTAGATTTTCTAGTCAAATGTAATTCCTCTTCTTCATGAGTTTAATTTTAATAGATAAATGTGCTTTGTGGATCAAACTCCACAAATTTGAATCAAATAATCCAAACAAAAAGCTGTTGAAAGAACATGTTTAATATTATTTAGTAATGTGACAACTATACATTTTTAGCATTTCATCAGATGCCCTGGATTGCAATTTTCATCACAATATATATAAAAAAATAAAAATAAAAAATATGCCACAATAATTGTAGCTTCTGTAATTTGCAGTAAAGAAGGCACATTTATCAGAGGTTTAGATCTAGCCTACCTTTTATATTTTCCCTGTTGTAAAGTGGGTTTCTAAATGTAAAAGTCCAGTGACTTGTAATTTTGCTTGACCAAGTTTAGTATCTTTTGGTTCAATGTAAGTTTGCAGCAATTATTAAAGTCTAAATATCTTGCGTTTTTACTCTTCTACAGTGGAAGCCGCTCGTCAAAGACGTTCAAGCCGAAGAAGAACATTCCCGAGGGCTCACACCAGTATGAGCTACTGAAGCATGCAGAGGCCACGCTGGGCAGTGGGAACCTGCGCATGGCTGTCATGCTGCCCGATGGAGAGGACCTCAATGAATGGGTGGCAGTCAACAGTAAGCATGTGACTTTAATTTAGGAAAAAGCATGCCTCAGCATGTGCTTAAAAGGCTGAAAATTTACTGTAGTTTTAAAGGTTTTTATTTTTTGTTCGTTCTGCTGCTGCAGAATTAAATATTACATCAAAATACCAAAAAAAGCGAAAAAAATGAAATCATATGACATTACAGTGCAGTTAGTTCTTAATTGTACATAGAACTATATTTGTCTTTATTATTCATGTTTTTCCTTATTAATAATTGTAGATACAACCTCAGGCATCCGTCCTACCAAGCACATCTCAGGCTAAACATATATGCCACATTCAGTTTCATGGCTTCAAAGAAATAGCTCCCGAAAAATAAAACATATAACCTATTTGCCCTTAATATTACAAATTTTGTAAAATATCAGTTTGTGTACAAATGCTAACACCTAAAAAATTAGCTAACACCCTTTAAAATAGGTACAGTCAAAATCAGGACTCTCGTGTGTTTCAAGGGGTCGTCCCATTAACATCCATTTTATAAGGCCTGTTTGTAGGTCAGTTTTGCAACATTTGCTTGGATTCATTCATACCCCCTGGCCTTCTTCTATTTTTAACAACAGAGACAGTGGAGCTATCTTAGATTATAAGCCGCCGGGACAGAGGGCTGAATACAGACTCGGGCAGCGCTGTTGTTGCTAGGGTTTAGGGTTTCATATAATTGCTGCAGCTCATGAAATATTGGGTGTACCCAACTTCTGCTATATAATTAGAGCTGGCTTTTCCAAACCCCTTGAGGTTTGTGATGGAACTGCGGGGGTAGATATTTATGTTGCTATTTTTTGGAACAAAATATGATTATTTCATACAAGGTTTTTACATGGTTAAAGATGCTGGCATAGGTTTATATTATAATGCTGTTTCATGTGCTTGTAGCTGTGGACTTCTTTAACCAGATCAACATGCTGTATGGGACTATCACAGACTTCTGCACTGAGGAAAGCTGCCCACTAATGTCTGCTGGACCTAAGTAAGTAATAACATGGGGTTTATCATGTGAAATATTTATCATGTGGAATTAGTCTCTTAATACAGTACTGTAATAATGTGGAATATTATTGCAATTTAAAATAACTGTTTTCTATAATATATTATAGAAATATATTATAATCTATAATATATTTTAAAATGTTTCTTTTTTTCCTGTGATTGCAAAGCTGAATTTTCAGCAGCCTTCAGTGTCACATGATCCTTCAGAAATTATTATAATATGCTGACTTGGTGCCTTACGCCTGTTTCACACCGCAAGCCTGAGCTTCCCATCAGCATAACTATCGTCACTGCGGCTGCAGACTCGCAAGAGGATTCACACTGGAAGCATTTGTACAGCGTCACAGCAGCGGCTCCAAAGCTACATATTTCTTTACAAAGACAAATATCAATTTGTTTTTAGAAGTTAGTCAGTTATAAACTTGAAAGTTTTAAAGTCTTGAAAGTTTGTTAACACGGGGATTCGCATGTAAATGGTAAACAACAAACACAACCAAGAAAACAGCTCCGATCATGTCATTTCAGACGTGCTTTTTATAATACACCTTACTTTTACCCAAACTGAATCATTAAAAACAAGCTTAACTGGGTAAATCTTCTATAAATGTTTTTGATTCTTCATTTTCTTTTCTGGCATACTTCATTTCTTGTTAAAAGAACAAAACTAGACATGCTTATTTTGTGCATTTTTAGCACTTTTTGTGTGAAATCATATTTATTTTGTCCATCAAAAGTGTGCTGTCGCTTTAATTGAGTGGAGCAGTGCAGCCACTCTGCAGCAAAACCATTGCTTCAGTGCTGCTCACGCGACGCTCCTGCTTGACACTCACACGCTGCTCCTGCTCCCGGTGTGAATGCACTCATTTGTTAACATGCACGGCAAAAAAATGATGCTGCTCACATATCGCTCATGCTTGCGGTGTGAAACCGGCCTTAGATAGATTTCTTATGTTGAAAACAGTTGTGCTGCTTAATATTTTTGTGGAAACGGTGATGCATTTTTAAAAATAATTCTTTGATGAACAGAAAAAAAAAAAACTGTCACTTAATCATTTTATTCATCATTCATTTATTCATCATGCATTCTTGGTGAATAAAAGTATGAATTTCTTTACAAAAAAACCCAAAAAATTTTCTGACTGGTAATGTGGATTTTAAAAAGTGCTTGCATGTTTAATGTAAATTAAAAAAAAATCGATTTCCTTTCACTTGTTTCTTGTATGTTGTCTGCAGGTATGAATATCACTGGGCCGATGGAACCAACATAAAAAAGCCAATTAAATGTTCGGCTCCAAAGTACATTGATTACCTGATGACTTGGGTCCAGGATCAGCTTGATGATGAGACACTTTTCCCTTCAAAAATAGGTGTGCTTCTCCTTCAGTTTTCTTGTGCATGATCTAGAAATTTGGCATGCTTTTTCTTTGTAGAGCTCATTATGATCATGGAGGGATTTGTCCACATGGTGGCGATATTAAAGCATCAATAAAGCATGCTTTAAAAAAATTCAGTCTTCTCAAGGACACTAATGACCATTTCCACAGCATATATTCTACTGGTCATTTGGTCATCCAGCATTCTGTTCTGCGTGGATTCTAAAACTAAGTTGTTTTTCTGTGACATTTATAGGGGTCCCTTTCCGAAAGAACTTTATGTCGGTGGCCAAGACCATTTTGAAGAGACTCTTCCGTGTTTACGCTCACATCTACCATCAGCACTTTGACTCTGTTATCCAGCTGCAGGAGGAGGCACACCTCAACACCTCGTTCAAGCACTTTATCTTCTTCGTTCAGGTGTGTACTTGTGGCCTTGAAATGTGTGAGTTGGTGTTTGGCTGAATTTTGCTTATCACAAGGAGATGAATGTTTGGCTACCTCCAATATAAACATTTCTCTCTCTTTTTTTTCAGGAGTTTAATTTGATTGATCGGAAGGAACTAGCACCCCTTCAGGAGCTGATCGAGAAGCTCACGTCCAAGGACAGATAAATCTGCTCTTAACATCAACATCTTCTCTAATTTTTCTGTACAGGCAGCCCGGCTTTGTTCTCTCTGTGTTTGACAGGTGTGTGGGAATGTTTCCTTCAAGAGTTGGGAAAAGACTGACTGCAAAAAAACTAAATAAAAATCCTCTCGATAAGCCACAACTCAACCATAGGTCAAGGTCATAGTGGAATTACTTCTTTTGACGTCATCTCAAACATGATCTAAGTGCCTGATATGTCCACTTTCAAAATTGCTACTTTGTATAAAAGCGCTACCACTGTTATAAAACTTCTTTATGATTATGCTTTTGAACTTTTTTTAGGAGTACATTAATGTTTATTAGTGGTATGTTCGCTTTTTTTTTCCTCGTAATGGATTTATTTAGAAGTGCATAGATTTAAAAATACTGAATGAAGCATTCATTGATTTTTCAAAGAGATGAAGATGTCTTGGCTTCTCTTAAGTACTCATTTTAACTGCTCCCTGTGTCTCGTGACATGTTTGGGATTTCCGTTATTTATTTCAATGGTAGAACTGCTTTGTTCACTTCAGATTTTTATCCAGCCCTCAATGAATCTCTCCTTATTGTAACACATTTCAGTCATTACTGAATAACATTGGGCCCACAGTTAGCCTGCCAATGCTTTTAAACCACTACATTACATTTGAATAAGTACTTACGTTGATGAACCAGATTCTCTCCCAGACGTCAGGGCTTTGTCTGTTAGAAGCTGGGATGAAATGAGCTGACTATGCAAGATCGGTATGTCCTATTTTATCTATTTTTTTCATACACTATAAAACACCAGGGTTTTACATGCTTCTATTCACAGATGTGGAAACCACGGGCACCTTTTAAGCGAATAACAACAATAAATCTAATGGGAAAGATACATTTTTCTCTAGATCTTAATTAAGCTGCCCCAATCTGAATTAGTATTTCAAATTTCACTTGAAACACAGGCTAAATTATGAGGAAGTGGATGCAAGTTGTGTTAAATCTATGATTGATTTGATTCAAACTTGATGCTAGTTTAATAACTTTAATAACTGTTCCTTATTCAACACACACTTCTATTGCTGTTAAAATAGTTGGTGGTCCTCAGTATAATTTAAGCAGTGCATATGTTTGGTCTTTACAAAGTTTCACCCAGTGAATGTTTATTTTTCTGAATGTTACAGAAAATGTGTTATTCTGAATAACACATGCTTAAAATGTTTCTCAGAGATTTTCACATCACTTCAGATTGATTGTAAACAAATGTACTAAACATTTTTGATGGCGAGTTGTAAATACTGTAAACAGAAAAGGTATGCAATTGGAATAACACGAGATGTGTAACTTGCTGAACTTTTATGGTACAATGCTGAATACTGTTTAAAGGAGAATAAACCTGTTTGAACAAAATTTGGTGTTGTGTTCTTTGTTTTAATAGTACAAGCAACAGTATGTATTTGCTTTTTCTTGAATGAATCATACTAGTTATTGCTATTACTAAAAATGGCAATATATGTAGAATTATAAAAACATCTGTACAATGATGTATGTATAATACTTTTCGTCCCAAATTAATATGCAATTTTTGTATATTATATAAATAAGCAGGGGCTGGGTGAGATCCAGTTTGTCCAAGAAAAAATACTTCACATAAAGTGTACTTATTATTTTAATACTAGTCTGGCCTTTCCCATAACCCCTCCTTTAATCAAATAATAAAAAAAAAAAGGTAGGAGCACATGGTAGTCTCATTTGGGTGTGACATAATCTGTAGTCTTCATATCAATTTAAACCTGTCAAGTCAACTTAGTCATTTGGTTCATCCCTCAGGTCTGTGGTGTTGCTAATCATTTTCTTGTCCTGGCTAATGTTGGTTGAAATTAGACGTAAAGCACAACAATCAGTCATAATCTATGAGCTAGTATCAACCCATTACAATGAGAAAGTTACTTCAGGTGTGTTTCTGAGGATTGATGACTGAAGGCATTTGCCAGTTGTTTTAAATGTGAAATAGCAGTTTCTATTGAGTTCTTTCATCGTTTGAGGACTTTTTGAGAGATTGTGAGCTCTCTGTCAGCTCTTTATTTCTAAAACCTGGGCTCTCACAAGTCTTCAGACGGTCAACGCTTTCAGGGAAGTCAAGGTTGTTTTGAACTGCAAACATCAGCTTTAAAGTTGTTCTCACAGAAGTTCTTTGCATTTTAAAGGAGGTTTGGGGGATCAGAAAACTTCAGTTTATGATCTCCTGGTCATGTTTATCCTCCACTTAGATCTTAGCAGTTCATCTTAACGAAACTTGTATTTTGAAACTGCATGAGTAGGGTTGAGCCAGTGATCCTCAAATCTGGCTCGCGTGATCCACTTTCCTGCAGAGTTTAGCTCCAACCCTGTCATCAAACAAACCTACCTGTGATTTTCTAATGATCCTGAAGACATTGATTAGCAAACTCAGTTTGATTAGGGTAGAGCTAAACTCTGCAGGAAAGTGGATCTTGCGAGCCAGATTTGAGGATCACTGGGTTGAGCAGACAAGTAGACATCTAC
>NW_015655464.1:440530-443129 GCF_001515625.1 Sinocyclocheilus rhinocerous
AGACAAGTAGACATCTACTTTTTTTTTTTAAGGTTTATTTATGGTGTTTTATGCTTTTATTTAGATAGGACAGTATAGGTGGACAGGAAGTGAAGTGGGTGAGAGAGAGAGGGGGGAATGCGGGATGGGATCAGGAAAGGTCCGCGAGCCGGGACTCCAACTCGAGACACCCAAAGCACAATGGCATTGTATGTCGGCGCGCTGCCCACGAGGCCATCGGCGTCGTCATAGACATCTTCTCATAATAATAATAATAACAACATTTATACATTTATCTATACATTTATGATGCTAGTTCCTGGATGATAACTGGTGTGCATTTGTTGTCACTAATCATTCAAACATAACATTATGAACATTATGAAAGTAAACCTGTGTACTCTTTCGGGAAGTAAGTCTACAGCTGCAGACATAAGCTCACAGAAGAGGGAGACAAAACATCTGTGATTGAAAACTGATTCATTGAACCGCATCTCATGACTGACCTCAGACTGATGCTGAATTTATGCAACAATTTTCAATAAAAAGTTAGTTGCTTTTGTTTATAAAGGTCAGAGGTTTCAATGGACCTGATTGTCAAAAGCCAGAGATTCAGTAATTAGAATAATCTGATTCTTTCACTCAGTTTCTTCAAGAATGGGCTAGTCTCAGTAGCAGCTAATATGAGCTCAGTAATGTCATCAAGAATTAATGTGATCATATGTTGTCCTGACATGCGAGTTGTATAAGGTGGAACCAATTATAGCCCAGAGCTTGTATTCTTTGCAGTTCAAGAAAACAAGACAGAATTATTTATCTTCATTTACCAGTTATTTTATATATTTCTCTAGTCAGAGGTAAAATCCTATAATCCATACAAAACAGTTTTGTCCTGCTCACATAATTGTGTAATATTGCGCAAATGTCCCCATTGCTAGATACTGTGCTTTCTCAAATGTCATATGTCTGCAGTTTTACTGAAAGTGTGAGTAAGTGTTTTTCCTCCCTATACGCTCAGTGTTGATTAAAATCTGCACACTAGACTAGACCTCTGAGCTTCTGATTTCTTCTGTACCTCTGAGCGACTTCATCTTGACAGTATTCTAATATTCTGTCCGTTTCTTTTGTTTATTCCCTGAAGGTTTGGTTCCATGCCATCTCGCTGCCTGCACTGAGCCATCTCACATTTTCTTGTATTAGGATTTAATCTTGAGCATATTTGAGTGTTTATATAAAGGGATATTGCAGTGCACTATAAAATTGTTTTTTTTGCAATCCTTTTTATTCCCACTAGATGTTTAGCTTTAGGACATCATTACTTATTCTGTAGGACTCCCAACGTTCACATCAGTTTAATGTATTCAGTTTACTATAATGACAACTAAAAATAGTTTGGTTGTTCTACATCTCTTCGGTGAATATCACATGACCATCTCCATTATCAGGAACAAGATTAGAATTTGACTGATTACTACATATACTGACATACCATTCAAAATGTTTGAATGATTTTAATTTTGTTTTTGAAAAAAAAAAAAACTTATGTTAACCAATGCTGAATTTATTTGATCAACAATACATTAAAAACAGTAATTTTGTGAAATATTATTAAAAGTTAAAACAACAGTTTCTATTTTGATATATTTAAAAATGTAATTTATTTCTGTGATGACAAAGCTGAATGTTCAGCAGCCATTCAAATATGCTGATTTGCTGCTCAAACATTTATTATTGTCAATGTTGAAAATATCTGTGGTTTTTGTGGACACTAAAAAAAACTCTCAAAAAAACATGTTAAATATTTTGTAACATTATAGATCTATTTTGTCACTTTTGATCAGTTTAATGCACCCTTGCCCAATAAAAGTATTAATTAAAAAAATATATTGACCCCAAACTTTTGAGTGTTAGTCTGCATTATTCTAAGTCTTTAGTCAAAGTATATGGAGTTGTTTTGTTTTAGTTGCACTAAATTATCATGGAGTTACATTTAGTTAGCATGCACAAGACATTTGAAATGGATATAATTAGTTTAGATGAACCCTTGGATTGTATGACAATAAATGCGAAAATCAACACATATATCCTCCTTTTTACCAGCAGCACAATGAATAGACTGTCATAAGGTCATAAGTGTAGTAGTCATTTTTTTAGTTTATTAGTCCCTGACGAGCCTCACTCTGAGTTTAGTACTGGTTGGCATCTTCTTCTTTTCAATGAAAAATGATACAACTCTTGACAAATCCTTGAATGTGACAGATCTTTCACCCACTTTAAGTACTTGAGCCGGGTTTGCAGACTTTCACACAGACGGATCTCTCTCCAATATACCTTTGGTGTTTTTTTCAAAAGTTGAGCTTGACTGGAACAAACCGGTGACACTTGCAGGTGCAAAGACAAACAAAACCTGTTCTTCTAATCAGTAAATCTTGACTGAGCAATGATGGCCCACTTCTGATCTCTTTATGATTATAGTCCTCAACTGAGCGATTACCTTGACGGAGGCGAACTAGGCAATCTGCTGGGTTCATTTTTGCGTGGTCGTGTATTCTGTAACGAATAATCCACTGAAGGCGAGAGTAGTGAAGAACCCAAGTGCAGTTTATTTACAGTGTGATCC
>NW_015655464.1:443341-460489 GCF_001515625.1 Sinocyclocheilus rhinocerous
TGAATGAGAGGGCAGTGTTACCAGAGTTGCCCATATACCACACCATGTTACAACACAGTAGGGCTATTGCAGACAGAAGCAATACTGCATTACATCGATGTTTCCTGTCGGCTCAGTTTTTGAGTGGACTTTGCTGTTCCGATTCGTATGAACGGTATACGAGTGGAGCGACTGAGCGGAGCGGGATAATACGCAGAGCGTCACACCAGTTGAAAGTGAAACCTGAGCGGTGAACTAATTTTCGGCAGCCGAAATTTCGGTGCATCTCTAATTAGTGGCGACATCAGAAATGGATATTATATAATAGATGCTTTTTTGAACATTTTAGCAATTTAAAAATATTAAAAAAAGATTTTTTACACGGCACCCCTGCTCTCGACAGACAGCACCCCGGTTGGGAAACACTGGGCTAGAGCACATCACAAACATCATGAGGTGATATGCATTAGTGTGGCAACAGACAAACAATGCATTTGAATGAGACATATTTAAATGACTAGACAATGACTAACCTTATTAAGTGTTTATAGCATAAAGCTTTTAAATGCTTCTGTAAACTACAGTGGACACATAAATCAGTTTAACAATAGAATTCTGCAGTTGATTTGGAGTTATTGCTCATGTGTGGCAATCATTCTGAATGTATGTAGTCATTGTCTGCTGAGATTTGGGAGTTGACTTTATGAACTTGAAGTACATGTCCATGAATACATTTAGTTCCTGAGAACTAGAAGGGTCAAAGCCTTTGTCAGTCACAGTGAATGACATTAAACATGTAAAACCAGAGTGTTGTCACTCTGACAGGAAGATATTACTCATATTGCATGTATGATGACTCGAACATTCTGTCTCACACAGTGCATGATCAGAGTGCTGTGCCCTCAGCACTAGATTAAACCTCAGTAATAAGGATTCTTAACACTTTCCCCGCCAGCATTTAAACAAACAAAAAACACTTGCCAGCCACCATCAGCATGTTTCATAATTTTCCCAAAATTTTCATGGCCCCCAGAATATTTTGTTATATTAATATTTTGAACATGTAATGAATATTCTGAACATGTTAAAAGAAAGAACAGAGCCTCTGCTTTTAAAATAAATTCTAGCTTTATGCATTCATTTTTTTTTATCAACACTTGAATGTGGCTAAGTTTCATGAAAAAAGCAACATTTTGAACAAAAAGCCAAGAAAATCACGTTTTTGACAGACTACATCCGGATAGGATTCAGAACAATGATCGAAACATATAGAGTAGATTACTTCCACCTCCAAAGCTTGTACAGTCCACTCCCTGGGTCAACATTTCATTCAGTAGGATGCTTTTATATTAATGTTTGTTGATTGCATTATTAGGGGCAAAGCACCAAAGGTGCACAGGCACCTACTGAATCTGTTAGTGTTCTTCTTCTTCTTCCACTCTGGAAGTCTATAGTAACCCATAGAACCGTATGGTAAAAAGTTGTGAAATTTGACACACAGATAGAGGACAGTCTGAACATTAACCACACCAAATTTGGAGTCTCTAACTCAAACCCTCTAGTTCCACCACTTATCTAAAGTTGCACGCATGTTTATGCTAATAACTTTTCGACCGGAAGGGCTCGAAGCAAAATTATTTTTTCCTCTGGCATTTTTTCCATCATAAAATGTTTCTGCCATTTTGAATTTTTGAAAAACCTACATTTTCAAACACCTCCAAAAATCTTTTGCAAAAATCGAACCATATCATCTTCAGAAAATGTCGGCTAAAAGACATGGAAATCAAGTTTATCAGTCAAACTGTTTCCGAATGATGTGCAAACAAATTTGTCAAAGAGCTTGCCAAAGTGGACGTGAAGCTGTATCTCTGCAATGCTTTAGCATATTCAGACGAAACTTGGTGATAACCTCTGTTTATCTGCACAGTTTCAGCAAAGCCACCTATTGGTCAGGAGTTATGAAAATTTTTTGCTTAAAACTTCTGAATTGTTTGGCTAAAAATCACAAGACTGGTCTCTTTACATTTGGAGCAGCATGTTGAATGTCGAATAGTACCCGATTTTTCCATGTCGACCATTTTGGGTGTTGACCATTTTTTATTTTGACAAAACATGCTATATTTTATATATGCATTGGCATATCGTTATGAAACTTGGTATGTGTCTTCAGCACCATGACCTGAAGGTACTCAAAACATTTCATGGCAGCGCCACCATACAGTCAAAAATTACAATGAACTTTCAAACGATACTAATAACTTTGGATACATTTTGCCTATTGCCATGAGACTTATCTTGATAAATTCCTTGGATCATGCCGAGAATATCAATACCAATTATGCCATAATCGCCCAAACCTCCATCTGCTATTTTGATTTATGTTGAAAACCTACATTTTTAAACTCCTCCTAGACCGTTGGTCTGGTTTTCACCAAATTTGGCTCAGATCATCTTCAAACCATGCTGGCAAAAACAAGACATGGAATTCAAGTTGATAGATGAAATGGTTTTCATTTACCACATCAACAAATTTGATGGCATGATGACAAACTGCATCTGAGGCTGTATCTCTGCAAAGCTTTGCGATATTGACACCAAACTTTATCTGTGTTATTGTCACATCACACTGACCACACCACATCAGTTTGGTAATCAATTTGATAAATCATATTACTAATGATCAAATATATGATTTTTTCAGCCATTTTGAGTAAAATCACCTTAAAATGTCTTTAATTACTCATTTTGCATTTGGTCTGATCCTCCCTGCTTGGTCGGATTCTCCCTGCTTGCTCCTCATTCTGCCTCTGTTGGGGCGGGGGAAGAGTTAAAGTTTTTAATAGAGTATTTACACTGATTTCTATTGGGCTATATCAAAGTGCATGCAATTGCTGACTGGGTTATTGGAAATTGGTTAAATCTGCACATATAGGTTTTCCAAATGTCAAAAGGAGATGAACCAGGCAAATACCTCATATCATTCCTTCTCTGTTATTGTTTGACTGCTGAATCTCCATGGTAATTCAACCAAGATGTTTTTGCCCCCACCACCTTCAATAAGAAAGTCAATAGGTGAAGACTTTTATGTCTCCTTTGTGTTTGAAATCCCCCACAAATCATTTCAGTTCCACAAAACAGCAATGAACAGATTTCTCTGAGCCTGCCAGAGGATAAAAGTATAAACGAGATCAAAAAACTTATAGCAAGGATTGATCTTCGTGTGTATACTGTTTGAGGCTTTCTTTTTTGTTATTGACTTTTTATTTATTACATCATCCCTGTAGCGTATTTTACGCAGAGGCTCACTTTTAAGAGAACTGGCATTTTTTCACATTCTTTACAAAATTCTTTACAAACTGGCTGGCAAAACAATATAAAATCAATGTCAGCTCTTTATGTGGAAACTTTACCATCATGCCTGTTACTGACATACATGTTCTTCACTGCAGTAATGAGCAGGAAAAGCACTGAACAGATGCAAGGTTCAGTGAATGTCAAGTGCAAGCGCTCTTTCAATTTTTACATGCATGCTGTATGAGAGTCAGGGACAAATTAACCCCAAAACAGCATTATACATTGAAACAAAATTGGTGTAGAAACTATTTTCGCTCAGAAACTGCTATTAAATTTTACAAACAATTAAAAAGAAACGGCAAGTAAAACACTGAATTAAACATGAAATTTTGAAGTAGAAAAACTGAAATAGTATTTTATTGTGAGACATAATCTGATAATCTTTGTTTTATTTAAATATTTTATTTAAAACTTGATTTTAAATATTCTTACAGTGCTTTATTTTTGTATTTTCCTGTTTCTAGTTTTTCACCACCAACTTTCTACAACACTGTCCCCTCATTATGTTTTTAGAAGAAAGACCACATCAAATACTTTCATAATTGAGCCAACTTTCCCCGCTTGACAAGATAATTAAGAGGAGTATTATATGAAAGTATCAAATGTACAAACTTTACAAGTACAGGCTCATGGATGCCTGTGAGGGCAACCTAAAATAATAGTGTTAGCCATACTTAAAGGTGAACCTGAAACACCCATTCAATATAAAACAACACTGAAATGAGTAAGAACTTACAAGAAAACATTCCTGGCTTTATCACAGTATGTTTAATAAACATACTCTCTGATTATTTTTATCTTAATAATGAACATCTGGTGGTTTGGATTCCTCCATGGCTTTTAAGAAATAAATGATGTATAATCATTTCAGATGAATATGAGTGATATTTTGATGCACATTGCTACCCAAGCTGAGGAAATACTCCTGAGCACTAAAAGTAACAACCTTTGTGATTACAACTTAAAATGAAGAACCTCCTGCCCATTTACACTCTCCAAATCACATCTGCATGTCATTATGATAATTAACATTTGAATCTGAAAATGTGCCAGATGTTGATAAGTACTACTGATGAAAAATATGCTTAATATCAAACACTTGTCTTTTGGATTTCATCACATGAAATTTCCTTTCAAACAAGACCCTTCCAAAGACAAGTTGTTTGAGGAAAGGATGGATGGAAATTTCCTTTTTTGGAGTGTAAGAACTCTGCTGCTATGAATACGTTTCTGTTCAGGCTAGTCTATATGTTCAGACATGCTTCTGTAACCATAGGTCATTATGTCTGTATTTTATCTATCGCTTGATTTTGCCCCAGGTGTTATCTTTTCTCTAAAGAGGGGGATTTCTTGACAATCTGAAACTCTTGGTTTGGACTTGATTCAGCCACTTCCTGTGTACATACAATAAATGCAACATTTATAAAGAGTGAAGTATATCACAACTAAAAAAATAAATAATTGATGTGTTTAATGGTACCTGCATTTTTTTTGGATGTACTCATTCATTAAATAGATATGGGTTTTCAGTCTTCCTTGAAGTATTTATCTGACATACAGTATGCATTAGCAAAAAATTTTTTCTTTGTTTCTATTTTTGCACATTGATTCGATTTTAAGGTTTTCTTCAAGATTTTTTTTTTAATCCTTTCCTGTGCTGTTGTTTTTGCTTTGAGTTAGAAAGCAGTATGCTGGCCTGTTGGTTTAGGTATGGTATCTTCTCTGGAAACATTACTTTTCCAGGAACACTTCATTCCATTCCATGTCTCTCAGGACAGATTTTTGGAAGACTCTTTAGAACTTGGATGAGTTTCAGGTGGTAATATAGTTTATGTAATCCATATCCTACAGTGAGCTGATCTCAGCTGCTCTTCTTATTTTAAAATCTCTCAAAGCTGTATTTACAGGTATGGTTTTATTTAATGTTGTTGGATTTAGATTAAGGAGGAGGAAGGACAATCCCACTAAAGGTGCAGATTCATGGACAGTTTACACATTCTCATCACCACATGCCTACTACATGGCCTCTTTTGGAGAAGAGGCTGAACATGCTGTTAGCAGGCATTGGCATGCCAAAGAAAAAGCAACTCAGGAAAGTAGGGTAGGGTGACTGCTTTGCCAATCAAATTTGAGGATCAGAACTAACTGTTGTATAATAATTAACAAATGATGAAAATATGGACATCTTGTATAGTTATAAGAGTTCTGCAGTTTTGAATTGCATTACAAAGAATGGCTCACTGAAGAGAGTAAGTGCAGAAGTGTGTATGCAGCAGCTCAGACATAATGAAGGACAAGCCAGGAAATTGGTGGTTGAGAGTAGTATTTAGCCTACTGGATGAGATAGAAACCAGTGTTAATTATATGAGGCAGGGACAATAGCTGACACTACAGCATGATATGTATGAGAACTCTAGCACGATCATTTTAAATAGTGTAGCACTGTTTGTTTTGGATAAGTAAAGAAAATGTCATTGTAATGAACACGGTGGGAGGTAAAGAGAGCACCAGTGTTTGGAAAGCTACTATAAAAACTGTAGGCTAAGCTACTCAAAATCTAATGTACTCTGAAAGATAGTTAGGAAGTTATCTACACTATAAGCTACTTAAGGGGACGATATATAGGCTATAACTATACAGTTATATAATATATAATTTAATCTGAGCAATGGCAGTTTCTTAATTAGGTTGCAGCATCTAACTACATCAATTAACACTAAATACAACAAAGCACTAGAATAAACTCTAATTTATCTAAGTGAATTGAAAACATTATGGTTGAAAATTAAGATTGATGTGCCAAAGAAGGCACCAGTAGGCAATTTCACTCCTGCAAACCACAGAGCATCTCATAAAGGGGTCATGAATTGAGAAATCAACTTTTACTTGAGCTTTTGATATAAGAGGTCATAGTACTAAAAGAATATCCTGTAAGTTTCAGAATTGAAAACGTCCCTGTTACTGAAATAAAAGCTTTTATTAACACCAGGTCCAGAGAAGGCCAGATCCTGGAATGTGCCTACCAACACCGCCTCCACAGAAGAATATCAACGCCTAATTCTGTAGCCCCACCCACTGATTCGCGCATGACATAGTAGGGAAGCAACCAAGCAACCAAGCAGTAAACATACCGTTGAAGATTGCAAAATATTATGCAGTGCCCGGTTGTGGAAGAACACAGTCGCTGCATAACCTTCCTTCGGATTCAAATATTAGGAATGCATGGTTGAACTTAATGAAGTTTCAGCTCACGTGAGTAAAACATTGAGCATTTGTTCGCTTCATTTCGCCGAGGATTCCTTTGTAAACAAGACAGAAGGCTCTAACTATGAAGGACGTAGCTTGTCAAACAGACACACAGAAAGTTAGTTTACTATGCAAAACTGTTATCCAATCATAGCAGGGCGTTTACTTCCAAGTCTTCAATGCGGAACGCCCATAAAACTCTATTTTTTGGTATGCACTTCTGCGTCACCTTAACAAGACGATCAAGGATGCGCCTTTGTCGCACATTTTGTACGCTGGTTGACCCCCCAATCGACTTTTACGTTAAATATAATATATAATATTTGTATATGTAATGTAATATGTATTTGTAATGTATATTATGTATTTGAAACATTTGAATGGACTGATAAAGGTAGCTGTAAAGTATTTTTGCTTTGATCATAATAATGTACCAAATCTAACTCGTATAAATATTAAAGTAGTATAGAAAAATACTATACATAGGCCTACATTTTTTAATTAATATTTCAAAAACCAATACAATAGTGCAAACATATTTTAGGAATCAGAACGATTCCAGCAAAAGTAAATATTAAACAAGTATAATAATTTTTGCACAATGTAACATTTCCAAATACAAGTTTTGTACTTGGAACAAAATAATAATATTAATAATAATAATAATAATAATAATAATAATAATAATAAAACAGGTATCAATCATGGTACGTGAAAGATCTAATTATATTTCTTCAAAAAAGAAGCACATTTATTATTAATTATTCTTAGTAATCTGATTAAATGTTCTACTTCACATAAGAAATCTATAAGTGTAGGTATTTTCTTAAGAAACCTTTGTTTGTGAAAATTAATTTTTCTCACAAGGATAAGAAAGTTAACAGTAGATTCCAAAGATTTTTTTGGTTTTCAAAATAACAAAAAACATCTTTAATGTGTAAATTACAGTTCATATTAACCTTGGAGAAACAATAAGAACTCAACTCGTTCCAGAAAAGTGAAGAAGCATTACATGAAAAAAATAATTGACAAATGCCTTCACTTTCACTCCCACAAAAGGTGCACATATCAACTTTGTCACAGTACCTGGGCAAAAAAGCATTACAGGGGTAGATATTATGCAAAATCTTTCATTGTATTGGCTATGCAGAATTTATACGGTAATAGCCATGTTTTCCTCCATTGAATGTTATCTATTATAGAACCCCAATACTATACATACATTTATAGGTGAAGTCGAACTCTGCTGCCAAACAACTTCCCTGTGTAAAGGATCATGGGAGCCCGAAGTGTCCATCAGTTGTACCCCTCGAAATCCTTTATTCCGAAGGGGCCTTTGAAGTGGCCAGTTTTGAGCACTTCGGTTTGGAACGACCCTTCAATATGGCGGCCATGATTGTTTTCACTCCGAAGTGCCCTTCGGAGGGCGATATCCCGTTTGGAACGCACCAACAGTCTTTACTGGTAAATCACTGGTAAATTACTGTTTACACTCTAAAAAATGCTGGGTTATTTCAACCCAACTTTGGGTCAAATTTGGACTAACCCAACTTTTGGGTTAAAAATTTAATGTAAAAATTTAACCCAACCGTTGGGTTAGTCCATATTTGACCCAAAGTTGGGTTGAAACAACCCAGCATTTTTTAGAGTGTAGCGATCACGTGTGAACAGGACCTTTTCAAAAATACCGGTAAATTCGTTCTGGCAATGGCCGATCGTTTTGCTAGATAAGACCCTTATTCCTCGGCTGGGATCATGTAGAGCCCTTTGAAGCTGCACTGAAACGGCAATTTGGACCTTCAACCCATTGGCCACCATAAGTCCATTATTTGGAGAAAAATACTGGAATGTTTTCCTCAAAAATCTTAATTTCTTTGCGACTGAAGACAGACAGACAGAAAGACATGAACATTTTGGATGACATGGGGGTGAGTAAATTATCAGGAATTTTTTATTCTGGAAGTGAACTAATCCTTTAAAAAGGCTGATGAGCACTGGTTTACATGAATGGTACAGTATAATGCATTATGGGGAATCATGGACAAAATCAAAGACTACAATACTCTTTGCATAGATTAAATAATGTACAGTGGGGAAAATATTTATTTAATCCCCTGCTGATTTTGTAAGTTTGCCCACTTACAAAGAAATTAAGGGTCTGTAATTTTTATGTAGTGACCACTTAATTGCACAGGAAAAAGGGTTATGTAATATTTTCTGAATGGGATTTTCTTAAAAATTAAAAAAATAATAAAAATAAATACCAGCAAAACTCAAAATGACTACAATGGTCATCCCCAGCACAGCCTTTTCACACTCCTACCATGAGACAGATGCTACAGGAGTGTTAAAAAAGGAGCCATCAAGCTTGTGAACGACACCCATCTGCTGCCTCCCCCCATCACTGCTGACACACATTATATATAAAAGCTCTAGGCTCTTGCTTACCACATCCTACCACAGCCCCTTCGTATTGCATGGCCTCCCTGATGCACTTGCAAACAGAACACGACATGGCCAAATAGAAAGCTTCCACACAGATAAACCACTAATATCAGATATAACAGGTGGGAAAATATTTACACTCTCATTTATGGTGTAGACTGTGGGTCAAATAGTTACAGATAATAATGTTAGTATATAAATATTAAATTAAATAATAAACAATGTTCATTATTTATATTCATTTTATTTATACCTTTCATGCCTTTCATATGTATTAAATTGCCTCTGTCTGTGATTATGATCCATGTAAAAGCCATGTTGCACAGGAGCACTCTAAAACTTCCTGATCAATTTTTGTGTTCTTCATGTAGATTTAATTTTATGCAGATGAGATTCATATTGCAGTCTTTACGTTAGCAGGGCAGGTCGGTTACAGACTTAAATCAGTGCTGCTGTCAGATAATGGCTGGGATGTTCTGTTAAATCCTGTAGGTGTATATCTATTTAACAGGACCCATGCAGGAGCACACAGCACAAGCGCAAAACACAATAAATTGATTTTTTAAAAAGCCTCATGAATTATGGACCAAGTTGTCAATTTACCTCTTGAGTAAAATCTGTTATAAATCTCTTTGTTGATAACCTCTTTGTGCTTGTTTGCCTTTTACAAGGCCTTTACATTGCTTGAATGTTTTAATGCCCTTAAGATGAGAGTAGGTAATTTAGAGCATTTAATTTAGAGCATGTAATTTAGAGAGTAGGTAACTTAAAGAGAATGATAGAAGGCAAGGAGGAAGAAAACAAGAATTTACATGAGAAGCATAGCCTTGGCTGATTAAAGTGGTTCAACCCTTGTCTTATATTTAACTTTGCCCTGTATAAAATAGGTGCTTAAGTTAAAACATATATGTCATTAATATGGTCTCCCAGCCAGTTCGATCAAACCTCTGCAGCTAATCCAGAATGCGACAACAAGAGTAGTCTTTAACAAGCCGATAAGAGCGTATGTCACACCTCTGTTCATCAATTTGCACTGGCTACCAATAGCTGCTCGCATAAAATTCAAGACATTGATGTTTGCCTACAAAACAACCACTGGCTCTGCACCCCTTTACTACTTCAGACTTATGTGCCCTCAAGAAGCTTGTGTTTTGCAAGTGAAATAATAATAACTTGGCCCTCTATCACCAGCTCTATCTATTCTATCTTATTTCTATCTACTTTTTTATTATTTATCATGAAAAAAACTTGCTATGTGTACTGTGTTAGACTAACCGGGACTTGTCACAACACATATATATTGATACTCTTTTGATGATTTTATCGCTTCTTTTGCCCTCATTTGTAAGTCACTTTGGATAAAATGTCTGCTAAATGATTAAATGTAAATTGCTTGTGATGTTCCTCATTTCTATGTCAGTTTAATTAATAATATCAGCTAAATGCAAAAACCACAGGGCATGAACTGCAAAGCAGAATGTGCAAAAACCTTTTAAAAGTCCTTGCATAGTTTTTCTCTTCTTGGAAAACAGAACATTTTAGACTTGAATAAGTTATGTGTTTCTGAATGCTCCTTAGTTACCATCATTGTTTCATTAAAAAAAAAAAAAAAAAACTAAAAAGGGCAAAACCATTAAGAGCCATCAGAAAATTAATTTATTGGTATTTTCAATCTTACTAGGGCACAAATAATACAATCTCTCGCTTTTTTTTTTTTTTTTATTGTTTTTGATTTTAAAGTTTTTTATTCCCCAGGATGTCGCCCCTTTGGGGGTATAAGTTGACTGAAAACAGAATGCTTATTTGGGAATGCTTGTTACAATATTTTAGCCACATTTTTTAAACATTTTATTCTCACACAACTTACAGTAAACATTCATTCTGTTAAACAATAAGAAAAAATTATATTTATGAATATATTAGCCTACTGTATCATAGTTGATACGAAAATTTCTAGGGCCTATAAATTCAATGATCAAATCTTTGCTGATAAACCCAAAATCTACTGTACTTAATGCATTCTGACCTTTGATTGATGGCTTTATGAAGTCTTTTTGCTGTGAAATCTTTAATGATTTTTATGAGGTAAGAATAACTTTGATATTGTTTAATAATAATTCAAGATTAACATTTACTGGACTGAAGCAGATTGTGTTTTCCTGATTATCAACATAATTTTTAGCGTTACAAATTATTATTATTATTATTATTATTATTATTTACATTCTTTTTATGACACATTTGAGGATGGTTTATATATTTGCATATATGAGCCATAAAAGCCTGATGTATTAAATACAATACTTAACTAAAAAACACACACACACACACACACACACACAAATATGTCAGTGATTAATGTGGTTCATTTCCCCCAACCTTGTTTACAAGGGAAACTATCTTCTCTAAAATTATTTAAAGATATTCCATTTCAAAGACTTTCTGAAACTTAAATAGCCTGTGTTGAAAAGCTATAGGCCAAGTCAGTCTGGTTAAGCATGCGCTACACACTTGATTGATACATATCTATCTATCTCTATATGTAGTTAGGGATTTTAGTGCATCAGTTTTAACTTACTTAATTTCAACAGTATTTTAGCTTTCGTGTGTAGCTTCTATGACCATTGCTCATTGAATGACACAATATATGCACAGAAACTGATACAAGATCTGCACCCCTGTGTAGGTATATATTGCAAGTCCATGCAAGCACAGCGGTGCAGAATCCTGTCCAACTGGGGGAAACTTCTGACATGAAAAGAGTACATGAAAACACTATGACTTAAGTTTTCCCCCGACACAATGACTGACTCCACCAATGAAGCCACTACTTAAAGTGTGAGAAACAATAGTGGAACATTTATTGCTGCTTAACAAGGTTCTGAGAAATTATTGCTAAATGTAATAAATCGTGATGTTTATGATCTCACATGCTGATGTTGTCAGCCTTCGCACATTCGCACCTTTTGCATTACTGACAAGGTTCCTATTATGGAACTTTTTAATTGCACTGTGCCGGTCATGTGAGCAAGATGTACAAGAATAACACTTTATAACATCTTGGTTTAGCACAAGAGTTTCTAAGAAAACAGGGGTGGCATAATGAGCCAATATCAACCTGACATATGAATCTTGCTTATGGGCATAGTGATTCTAAGAATTTCTACTCTGTAGAGCAGTGGGTTCAATTGGTGCATTGTAGTGTAATTTGAGAGATAGACTTTTTACGGTCTATTTGGAGGGTTGTGACAGCGACAGGCTAGAACAAGCTCACACACTTTCAAACCATAGTGCATCCAGACATGACAGGTGTGGCTGTTTTGAAAAACAACATTCTTCTGTATAGAGGAGTAGAAGGAAGTAGCTGGTGACAGGATCAAAGTTAAAAGATGACAGTACAGTTGTTGCAGCTTTAAATCAGGCTCAACAGCACCTCAAATAGAAAGATTCACCCCTGTCTTCTCAAGAGACCCGATAGGTCTGCTATGTTATATCCCATTAATACAATTGTGACATATATTTCTAATATGCTGATTTGGTGCTCAAAAACATTTCTGATCATTACTATCATTGTTGAAAATACTTGTGCTGCTTAATATTTTTGTGGAAACCGTGATAAACAGAAAAAACAGTTGGTGAATAAAAGCATTACATTCTTTTTAGGCAGAAACTGAAATCAGCTAAACATCCTGCAACATATGCAAGGATCTTATTTGTGGACTTCAGTTCGGCCTTCAATACCATCATGCTTGATCTTCTCTCAGCCAAACTGACCAGCTCTCCATACCCACATCCATCTGTCAGTGGATTACCAGCTTCCTGACAGACAGGCAGCAACTAGTGAGACTGGGGAAACTCATATCCAGGACCCTCACAATCAGCACTGGTGCCCCTCAGGGTTGCGTTCTCTCCCCGCTGCTCTTCTCCCTGTACACAAATGACTGCACCTCTAAAAACCTCTCTGTCAAGCTCCTGAAGTTTGCAGACGACACTACAGTCATCGGCCTCATCCAGGACAGTGAGGAGTCTACTTATAGACAAGAGTTTTTAAGCAGCTGGCTGTCTAGTGAAGTCTTAACAACCTGGAGCTCAACACACTCAAAACAGTGGAGATGATCGTGGACTTCAGAAGAAACCCCCTGCTCTCACCCCACTCACCATCATGAACAGCACTGTGGCTGCAGTAGAGTTATTCAAGTTCCTGGGCACCACCATATCTCAGGACCTGAAGTGGGACATTCACATTGACTCTATTGTAAAAAAGGCCCAGCAGAGGCTGTATTTCCTTCGCCAGCTGAGGAAGTTCAACCTGCCACAGGAGCTGCTCACACAGTTCTACTCAGCCATCACTGAGTCTGTCCTGTGTTCATCTATAACAGTTTGGTTTAGTTCAGCTACTAAATCAGACATCAGGAGACTACAACGGACAGTCAGGGCTGCTGAGAGGAATATTGGTGCCCCCCTGCCTAACGTCCAAGAACTTTACACCTCCAAAGTGAGGAAAAGGGCTGGTAAAATCACTCTGGACCCCTCAAACCCAGCACACTTCCTCTTTGAACTGTTGCCCTCTGGCCGGTGCTACAGAGCACTGTGCACCAAAACAGCCAGACACAAGAACAGTTTTCCCCCTAGGCCATATTCCAAATGAACAATACATAACATATCTCAGGACTGTACATCTGTAAACAACTTATCAAACTTAACTTATCAAAACTCTTCATCTGTAAATAGCACATATGCACATTCACAATTCTGTCTACTGATATTTTCTTTTTCTCTATATTTTATTACCATATTATATTTTTTTATTTATTGTCTGTTCTCTTTATTATTAGTGTTTTATTTCACTTTATTACCTTAAATTATATTTATGCCTGCACTATGTCTGTACTTTCTGTACTGGAAGCTCCTGACACCAAGACAAATTCCTTGTGTGTGTAAACACATTTGGCCATTCTTACAGAAATAGATAAAAAAAATTCAATTTTCAAAATTGGAGGCGTAGTGTTTATGTTGAAATGTAAATTTAAGATTAGTAATATTCCAATTACATTAAGCAATTTACAAAGACAGGTTTTCCTCTCCTGGCTATGCACTATTTTGAAAAAATTGATATTTTCTTTTTCGCTATATTTTATTACTATATTGTTATTATTGTTTATTATTAGTGTTTTATTACTTTAAATTATATGTATGTCTGCACTATGTCTGTACTTTCTGTACTGGAAGCTCCTGACACCAAGACGAATTCCTTGTGTGTGTAAACACACTTGTCAATAAAGCTCTTTCTGATCTTCTGGGGCCCGTTTCCATAAGAAATGAGCATTGTATATGTAACTATAAAATAAACCTCTCCCTCTTCACCAGGCACTCACTACAGGATTTACAACACGCGAATGCATTCATTTATCCCGAAAGATATGAAAGTGACATGAAAGTACGTGCCTGTAGACGTAAGACCAGACAAACTCAGTGAACATACAGGAACTTAAGTACTCAGACCAAATAAGGATAATTAACTAGGCACACCTGGGGCCCGTTTCAATAAGGAGGTTCAACCAACTCTGAGTTCAAACTTGAACTCCGAGTTGACTTACCCTGAGATGGGAAACTCTGAGTTCTTGGGTTCAGAACAGGGGTGTATTCCAGAAAGGAGGTTCAACAAACTATGAGTTAAAACTTGAACTCTGAGTTGACTTACCCTGAGATTGGAAACTCTTGAGTTTTCGGTTTCAGAACAGCTGAATTGAGATAGTTCAATCCACTCTGAGTGGGTGCTTCTCAATATCCCTCCTCGTTTCCTCGTTTCCTCGTTCCTCCGTCCTCCATCCTATGACCTGGAAACCGATCAAGCTCAGCCATCTTGTAGGACATCTCAATTCTCTAATTGCACCGCGAGGAGGCGAGGATCGGGGAGTGAGGAGGCTTCCAGAGGAGCTATGAGTGAGGATACACAGGTGTACCCTTTGCGGAAGTGTTTTCATCTAAAAACCTGACGCAGGTATAAATTCTCCTCCCTCTTCACATCTGTTGTAATAATTTTCATTTATATTTTACCTTTGCAGTTTAAATAAACCATACATGTCATATATTTCAAACAGGGCGTCTTGCTTTATTAATATTTATTATGAATGTCTTAACAAAATTTTACAACATAAGGGCAGATCCCTTTAGCACAGCTGATGACGCTTTGAAGTGACGCTAAAGTGGGCTAGGATATATAATTTCACTTCATTCAATTCCTCCATCCTCGCGTCTTTTCCTTGCGTCCTTCCCTCGCATCCTGAAGGGGTGGAGCTAAGACGCGAGGAAAGGAAACGAGGGGATGCACAAATAAGAATTGAGAAGCACCCTGAGTTTAGCGCGTGCACCATGACTATGAAAAACCATGATCAATGGAGCTCCGAAATTATGATTCACCATGGCAACAGCCCACGACAAAAAGACGTCCGCATACTTCCGAGTCAATACGTAACTTTAATTCTTAATCACTGTTATAATATCAAAGGTAAAAATGGGCAGAACGGTAAATTATTTAAGTAATATTCATTTTCATGGTATCCTACAGGCAAAAGGAAAAAAAACAAACAAACAAAAAAAAACATTAAGCTGAACATTAAGTAAAAACATAATTCAATCAAGGTAAAGCTTTAAGCATAAAATGTTCATGAATGTAGGCTATGACTTTAGCATTTGGTATATTAAATAAATATCATTCACTGTCTATTTCAGTACGTAGCAACTTTTTCCTCATAGTCTAATGCTCTTTTCACATAATTAAATGGTCTCTAATCCAAACTGTTGCCTTTCTTAATTAGAGTAATGAAATTAACATTTGACTTCTACTAAGCCAACAACAAGAAGGCTCAAAATAATGAAGAACAGATGAAGAGGATGGCCAATAACAAGTATGGAAGAATATTAAAATCCAACAGGAAAAATAATAACTGTTGCTTTTGTATTTGTAGGAAATAAAGATGACCAAATAAATGTAACAGTTGTGGTGGTGGTTATGGCATATATCTCCAACTACGCTTCCATCTGCCATCCTTCCATTCTCAGCTTCATTTTCGATGGGTTTGTGCTCAGGAAACTACACAAATATTAAAGAGCGTGAGAGAGAGACACTTTTCTTACTGCTCTGCATACAGCGGCCTTACTAATGTGCTCTGCATCCCTGATGTTATATAGAAAACTACCATTTAAAAATGGTTCCGCTCAAATAAATATGTATGCCGATATGGCAAAAAAATAAAAATAATCCTCTCCCGATGTAAATGTAACTCCTTACGAATTAATGCAGCCTCGAGGATTCATTATAAGAGGACATGACGTTTTTGTCACTTTCTGCATGATGAAAATATGTGCAATGAATGAATACCTGCACTGCAAAAAATGCTTCTCTTTGTATTTTTGTCTTGTTGTTTCCTGTCAAAATATCTAAAGATTCTTAAATCAGGATGCATTTTTTTACATAAGAAAAATGACAATGTATTTAGTCTTTTAAGTGTATTTTTCTTATTTTGCAAATTATCTGCCAATGGGGTAAGAAAAATAATCTTGTTTTTACAATAATCTTGTAATTAATATTATTTTTCTTGTTTTAAGTAAAATGCACTTAATTTAGATTCCAAAATACTCACTAAGAAATTACCTCTCTTTCAGAAAAGGGCTTGAATTACCCTGCTTTCTGAGGTTTAACATACCTCCCATTCTGAAACGGAAAACCTAGAGTTTCCCTCATTTCACGGTTAACATAGGCCCTACTCAGAGTTTTCACTTAACCTCCTTTCTGAAACAAGCTTCAGATCTGATCTTCTTAAAAAATCAAACCCCAATGGACCGAATTGAAAATTCTGGGCCGAAACCGAAAATGCTGGATGCACTTGGCTGAAAACCGAAACCGAAAATGCTTTGTAATGATTATTTATTATTTTGTTAAATAATATCAAGTAATTTTGTAAGACTTTTTAAATTGAACTCAATTTTAATGATACTGAATTAAAAAAAAGCACAAGCCAACAAAATAACCACACTTTTTCTGAAAGTAACACAATAAAACTGGACAGAATTTATATTAATATTGGTAACACTTTACAATAAGGTTCATTAGTTAACTACTTT
>NW_015655464.1:461152-463225 GCF_001515625.1 Sinocyclocheilus rhinocerous
TAGGGGTGGGAATCAGCAGAGGCCTCACGATACGATATTATCACGATACTTGTGTTACGATACAATATTATTGCGATTTTAAATATATTGCGATATTCTGCGATATATTTGTAATTTATTACCTTTTTCCAACTTCAAATTATGTCCCCAAAGGAAAACTTTGACAACATCTGTTTTAACTAAAAAGAAACATTTCTCAGTTTGTTTATCTCACTTCAGTTTTATTGTTGCAGTGCAAAATGGGATTGTCAAGCAGACAAACTGACCAACACTTTCATGAAAACCTGTCATAAATGTTGTATGCACCTGGCAAACTCAACTATTTGTATTACAGTCTAATCTAGTCCACCTTAATTAAATGTAAACAGGTATGCACTGCTGTGCTACTACAGGTATTTTGAACAGTGCAACTTGAAATTGAACTAAAAAGTTGTGCATACCCTTCAGCAATTGGGGCATTTGAAAGTAAATTTAATTAAATAAAACATGTAGTCTTACATCTAGGGATGCACCGAAATGAAAATTCTGGGCCGAAACGGAAACCGAAAATTCTGGATGCACTTGGCCGAAAACCGAAACCGAAAATGCTTTGTAATGATTATTTATTATTTTATTAAATAATATAAAGTAATTTTGTAAGACTTTTTAAATTTAACTCAATTTTAATGATACTGAATTTAAAAAAACACAAGCCAATAAAATAACCACACTTTTACTGAAAGTAACACAATAAAACTGGACAGAATTTATATTAATATTGGTAACACTTTACAATAAGGTTCATTAGTTAACTACTTTGGTTAACATGAACTAAGAATGAACAATAGTTCTTCAGCATTTACTAATCTTAGTTCATGTTAATTTCAACATTTACTAATGCATTTTTTAAATCAACAGTTGTGCTTGTTAACAGTTAATGCACTGAATTAACATGAACTAACAGCGATCAACTGTATTCCCATTAACTAACATTAAGAAAGATTAATAAATACTGTAAAAAAAATACATTAACTAACATTAACTAATGGAACCTTATTGTAAAGTGTTACCTTAATATTAAATATCAATATATTATTTTTATTCTCTTCTATGTAACAGAATCAGATATAAGATATATTTTGCACTAATTATCCAAATAATGTATAGTGCTACAAAGCTATTACTATCAGAGCATGTGAGCAGAGCAGAGCAGAGCAGAGCGTCACTGAAGGTAGCATCATTTTACAAGCATTGCCCAGTACAGCTGTAGCCTACACCATGTTACAGCACAGTAGCGCTACTGCAAACAGGAACAAGTATACTGCATAGAAATTTCCTGTCAGCGCGTTATTTGAGCGGACTTTGCTTTTCCGGTGAGCATGAGCGGTACACGAGCGGAACGCACATTCAGTGCAGTGACGAGGAAAGTGCGCGCTGAACACTGCCGTGCCGAGAAGGGTATAACTGCAGCCCGGATATCTCCAAATGGGGGCGGGAACTCCAAAACGGGGTGGGAGCTCCAAAATAGGGCGTGGCTTCCTCCCATTGACAGACAGGCACATGACACGCATGCGCAATTTTTCCCTCAATCCACTTCAGTGCAAACTCCGCCCCACAGCTGATTCTAAACAGGCTATTGACACTGAATGACTGAATGATGTAAAGTCATATTGTTCACAAGCTGTTTTATTAACTTCATACCGAAGATATGGGGTGATTACATGAAAGATGATACATTTCAATAAGTTGAACTGTATCCTTCAACCTACCTTCTGATGTTAAGAAATTGTGCTTACTGATATAGAGGAAAAACACTTCCTTTAGAGTGGACTTTGTGCTTTGCAACTTTACAGATTTTTGTCATGCACAAAGAACTACAATAGACTTAAAAAAAAAAAAAAAAGCACAACTGGACCCCTTTTAACTTTTTTTTTGTATCTGCAAATGCATTTTATGTATGTGTGGTAGAACCATGTTTTACATAAATGCATATTCATGAGATCACACTGTGTCAGTTAGAAACTTTTTACATTTATAGAACATACATCCTACAAATATTCTCCCGAACTGCCTCCACAGACCACTGGTAGAAAG
>NW_015655464.1:463571-464439 GCF_001515625.1 Sinocyclocheilus rhinocerous
AGAAAGAGTTCTGTTTTTTTTTTTTTTTTTGTGGAACTATGAGACAAATGACTGGAAGTTATTGTTATACTCCGTTTTTAGCTATACATAGCTGATCCAGACATCATCAATCATCAGATTTTTCATTCATATTTTAAGTGTGTATGTTGATATGTTCATTGCTTCTGTTAAAGTCTGATGAATCATTCTATTTTAACAGCCTGTTTTTGGTAGGCCTACATAGAAACTTTTTTGCAGTTGTGTTTTCACAGTATTTCACAGTCTTGACAGAAACCCATCAAGATATGATCTGAGAGTCAGAGAGGTTGTTTTGACAACCAGAGGTTATTTATCAGTTTCAGTAGCCTATAATACTGTTGCAGTTCAACTCAAATACATACTTTCAATAGAACTGTTGGCAGGTTTTGGCTGGTATTTACTGAACCTCAGGAAGGTTTTAGAAGGTGGAAACATGATGTGAAAAATGTAGTTTGGTAAACATTCCTGTCATTTTTCGCAAAAAGCTAAATCAGTAAATTAAAGATGTATAGCCTGAATGCACTGTAAGTCGCTTTGGATAAAAGCGTCTGCTAAATGCATAAATTATTATTAAATTATTATTATTAAAATTATTAATTATTAATTAAATTCTGTTCTGTTCTGTAAAGTTTGGGGTAGAGATGCACCGAATTTTCGGCAGCCGAAAATTGTCGGCCGAAAATGGCATTTTCGGTTTTCGGCCGAAAGAGAAAAATGGCCGAAAATACCAGCCGAAAATATAGGCTAGGCTACATATAATAATATATGACGCGCCGCGCCCGGCACGGCCAAGTAGATATAACTGCAGACCGGAGATCTCCAAAATGGGGCGTGAACTCCAAAAGTGGGC
>NW_015655464.1:464467-477702 GCF_001515625.1 Sinocyclocheilus rhinocerous
ATTATCATCAGTCCCATTCCATTTGCACTGCATGAACATATTTACTCCAGCTGAACACTGATATATTCGAACTAAGAATTTGAGATGTAGGGGTGAGCAAGGCACAACCTAAAACAGTTGTAACACGTGGTTTAAAGGTTTCCACATATTCTAGCATGACAAAATTTACTGTATTTTCTTATCAGAGAGAAATATATCAGAGAGAAAAACTGTGCCAAAATGTAAAAAGTCTTTGCAAGATGTCGCCAAACATTTAACCATAGCAAAAGTAAACTTCTTACTGAAGATATTTCATCTCAGATTTTAGTCTTTATTGAAAATGATAGTTTTAATGTTCTATTATTTTAATCTTCAGTCTGTTATTTAGCAGTTTAGGTAGTTCTTTCATACTTAGCTCACTACAGTAGCAGGAAACACTATAGGTTTAAATCCCAGTTGTGCAGTAGGCATGTTGTAACACTGTGTTACAATGTGCCCCGCTATTAGAACTGTGCTATTCTATGACATTAGCAATATAATTCAAAGTAAGACCTTTTTTTTTATTATTATACTGAAAAACCATCTGGCGTGTCTATTTGCCTCCTGTTCTGAGAGTTGTGTGTGGAGGAAGGGAGAGGTGTGTTTGTCACGTTGCTACTGTGAGGGAGTGCGGAGCGAAGTAGATGAGGAGTACATCAACGAGGAGATTTTAATTATAACCAGGGAACCAGGAAAACACACGTAGCAGATGAGGTAGACATAAACAGACATAAACAGTATCATGATACATAGGCCTACTGTGATTTATTCCAAAGTGACTTATATGATGCATTTAAAGTCAAATAATCTAAATGAAGCCTTTTAAAAGACAAGTATTCCCTGTGGTTCATGTTTGTGGCATGCGCCGGAAAGATGCTCAAGGAGACCGAGACGCGCTAAAGCAGCGCATTCTGTTGTTCTCTTTATTTTTCAAAGGCATGACATTTTGTAGTTATTTTGAACGTAACGTTACACAAATAAAAATACATTTTACCATACGACTATAAATGACAGAGTATTAAGTTATTTCCCCTCGATGGGGAAAAAAATCCAAGTGAACATCAATCAGTACTCAATATTAATTTAAACTGCTTTAAATATGACTGCTGCTTATAATCAAAAAACGAATGATCGAATGATACACGGATTGGGGCGCCGCTTACTTTTTGTTTTTAGTCCAGTATTCTGTCACGTTGTCACGTTGTGAGGGAGCGCGGAGCAAAGGAACGAGGAGACGAGGAGTACATCAATGAGGAGATTTGAATTATAGCCAGGGAACCAGGAAAACACACGTAGCAGATGAGACATAAACAGACATTCACAATACCGGACAACGAATGGACGTAGGAGACAGGCTTATAAAGGAGTACAAATGATAAATTAACACTGCTGGAGACAAATCAACATAATCAGAACAGGAACAGGAAGAACCAAATAAGGGCAAAAGGAAACACCTGGGGAGCAAAACACACACAAAACACGGAACAGAATCTGACAGTGTTGTGTTCAGTTCTGTGTTTTTCTACAAGTCTGAATTTTCTACATCTGTTTGTCCACACACTGTTTCGCTGTGTTCACTGTCAAACTCTAAAGCCTAGTATATTTTTTAATTATTTAAAAATCCCATTATTTTATATGAAAAAGTTAATTACAGTATTTTATTGACCAAATATTTTAGTTGGTCTTGTATGCTTTTTAATAGATCAGATAACATTTTAAGCTGTCATATGGTCATGTTACAACAGGTCTCACCTATGGGGCATGTTGTCAAATTTCACTTCCATTCTTTCGGGGTAAATAAAGGAAAAAGTATACTATACACATTTTTTTGGACTGTACTAAGGCATAAAAATACTATAATATGTTTGCAGACATATTACAACAAGCTAAGTTCACATACTTGTTTCTCTGAAAACAATACATTCAGTAATAGATCTGTGTTCCATGTCAGAATGCCTGATTTTGTCTGTGTGATCCTCCCACTGCCAATAGTTTTTCAACACCCCAAGTTGCCAGTATTTCAGCCACACAGCGTATTTCAGCCATGGAAGCCAGCAAACGAACTGGGTCAGAGATGGCAGATTCTACCCAATTTAAATAGGCCCGGCATTCATCTAAAAACCTCTGTGACCAGAGGCATAGTAAAACACAGTTAAATTCATCAGCTTACAGTGCAAGATATGTCGCCTTCCATTGTCAATTGACCCTTTGCCAGGAGTTTGATTGACAGGTGATCTGACCAATCATAACAAAAAATCTGCCTTTTTGTCCGACAAACAAACCAGACAGGAGAGTAGATTAACATCGGTGCACTTGAACTTGAAAAATGGTGTGTATTCCATCAGAGAGGACTCCGATTGCAACACTTCTTAATTTGGACTACTTTTGGTACTGCTTTTGACACTTTTGCAATAAATAAATGATTGTGATTGCAGTTCTGTCTGTCATGTTTTTACTGTACATATTGTTAAGAAATTGTTATGATTAGGTTTAGAAGGTTGTGGGTTCAATTCCCAGGGAACACACATACTGGTAAAAAATGTATAGCCTGAATGCACTGTAAGTCGCTTTGGATAAAAGCGTCTGCTAAATGAATAAATTATTATTATAAATTATAAGTAGGAGCGGGATTACCAACTCGAAAAAAGAATTTTTAATGCTATATTGTTATTAAAATTTATTGTCATCCCTGCATATTTCGGTCTATTACGTTTTATATCATTTTATATTTGCTATAAAAATATATTTTTCTGTTTGGAGGTAAGTAGGTTAACATAACTATGTTAAGTTTTTAGCTGTAAATACGTGGTAATTTTATGCTTTCAACATTGTAATACGTCCAAATTGTACGTTTCAGCATCAGCCAAACGTACAAAATTGTAATTGTGCTTGTAAACATTACATACTAATGCCTACCTATAAACAACGAGACCAGGCTGGTATGTATGTATGTATTTATTTATCACATTTATTTATTGTTTATTTGCTCTATAACAGGCAAACTGGCCCTTAAACAAAAATATCTGTAGCCATTTGAAATTAGAGGCAACAAATGCATTTTAATGGCGATCCAACAAAACAGCAGAATGGGCTGAAAGAGACGCAAATTCACTCTCTGACAGCAGGAGGCGTTTATGGAACGCGGCGTTTCCTTGGTTACCGCTGTAAACAGAGCAGCGCTGTGCTTCGAAACACTACTAGATTATACCGAGGTAAGTGGAAAAGAAAATGCCATTGAAACTTATCTGAAGACGGTCAGTTCCCCTTAGAGATGCATTCATATAAACCCCCAATGCAATATTTATATTTTTCTTCCTATATTTCGCCCATCCTGAACAGTGAACTCGCTCTGCCTGGTTCAGGTTTGTGTCCGTTTTCAGCGTCGCTGGCCTCTGTTAACAGTCGTTGTTCGTAATAGGTCCACACAAATTACATTTTGGGAAATGACTGCAATGCAAATGTGTGCAATTCCGGTATAGAGACCGGTCAAAATAAAAAATAAAAAACGTAGATCGTGCATTTGGACCAAGAAACCAGTTCTGGCCGGTCGACCGTTGCATCCCTAATTTTAATTGCATTTGAATTAACGTTACATTACATGCTTTCCTTTTAAACTTTAAAATTGATGCAACCAAGAAAACTCTGTAACAATGTAACAACACCGTAACTGTGATCAGATAAAAAAAAACTGCCATTGTTAACAGTAAATTGCTTAACGTTATTAACTGAAGCTTTTGAAGTTAGGGCTACTACCATTAGCATTTTATAAATTAACGTAAAAAAAAAAATTCTAATACCATACCATTCTCAATACACAGCATCACTTTTCACTGTTCAGGAACTCCTAAGCATCAGGCTTTATGTATTTGTTTTATACTTATTTTTCTGTTATTTTGGGAGCTAGTGGTAACGTTACAGTGATAAAGATCTCACTTACCAGTCGATCTCGATTGACGGGTTGATGTAAATATTCTCTGTCACAAGCAACTGAAAAAAAAAAGATTAATGATGTAAAAACAGTTCTCTTGTTTTGCGGTTTAAATTATTTCAGAATATTTAGTGCCTAATCAGCATCGTTAGTAACATATTTTATGAATCATATACAACTAAGCAAATGACCCTGCCCATTCCTGGAGCCAGAGCCTTAGTCATGTTTCATGTCAACTCAAAATGAAACTCTTCTCCTACCACTGGCCCTTTAGAGATTAGCTTAATCTACTTCTAAAATTTCACACCCGGGCCCATTTTTGAACTAAAAGGCAATGGTAATGAAGTTTCAGCAGTTTTCAAAAATACAAAGATGTGAGAGAAAGGGAAGAGAAAAAAGGGAAGAACCTGTTCTATTATAGAGAGGACAGGAATGCATTGTGAAGGGGTGTGAGTTCATACGTGAATAATACAGGGAGGGATCGAGGGAGATAATGTGGTGTGAGTGTTCATGTGTGTGTGTGTGTGTGTGTGTGTGTGTGTGTGTAAGGGGGCAGGCAGAACCATGAAGGGCTGGTCCTGGTCTATAATGTCTATAAGAGCAGAGCACTGGCCTTCACATGAGCATACATCTCTGAGGGACATACAGGTTGTTTCACACAGGCAAAAGGAAGACATCCGGACCTGGCTGAAAGATGGGTTGGCAGAAGGCCATGCTGGAAAAGCTTGCACATACTTTCCAGATTCGCAACAAGCTACTGCGCCAGGGACTGGCTGAATGCTTGGGAACTCTCATCCTGGTGGTGGGTATTTCTCCTCAGTCAAGAATTAATTATTGTCAGCATCAAAGCTGAGGTCAGTGTAACTTAATACAAATGCAGTTTGTCAAATAGTCTGAAAAAGCATGTTTATGTTTCACATAATCTGTAATAAAAGCCAGAAATAAATTGTGTATTGTAGTGTAATGTTGCACATACAGTGGGTACGGAAAGTATTCAGACCCCCTTAAATTTACAGTATAGAGCATCAGTTGCACTATACTTAATAATTGCACTCTTGCTTTTCTTCTCACTCCGATTGATGACAAAGACAGACTGTATTGTTTACTTTGGTCATGCACTTTTCCACAAGCAATTAAGTGAATGGAGGATTAGTGCAAATTAGCAATTCTATCTGTATTATTGTGCACACATTGGTGTGGATTCTGGAATGCAGATCTTACACCAGTGTGTTTTAGTTTCCTGCTGTTGGTTCTCAGTCCAGGAAATAATTCAGGAAATATCCAAACTTCTGTTCAAATTGATGATTTTAAAAGTCCCACAAACCTATATGACTTTCATCTGCGGAACACAAAATAAACTTTTTTTAAATACAATGAAAGTCAGTGGCGTAATTTTGCATCTCACTGGCTTTCATTGTATGCACAAAACATTCAAAAACAATTGAAACTTACCTTTACAACCTATGAAGGAAGTCTCCTGCATGGTCTTTTATTGATAAATGTTGATTATACCCTGAGGAACTATGCTTAAAGGAAGTCATTTGCAAATTGCAAATAGATAAGAAAGAAGAGTGGTAGTGTCTGTCCTGTTTGTGAGAAATGCTCTTGACACATGATAAACAGAAAAAAATTACTGAAACATTCTCCCTAATTTAGTGGCGATTTTCTCTGTGACAGTGCAGATAAGCATATAATAATGCAACTTGCAGCAGAAAAGAGGCGCGTGCCAAAGCTTTCGATGGATAATACTTGTTTCATCACATCTATTATGATGACACAATCCACACGTATGTTGAGGTTTAATGAATCACCTTAAGGCATTGAGTCAATATTATCAGAGCGCATTAGCCTCACCAACACCAAGGATTAATTTTGAAATCCACTTTATCTTATTCTAAACATGTAAAATCTGTATATTAGGTTTGAAATGAATACAGTCATATTTAGATATTTTGATATTTCACGAGGGTGAAAAAAAGACTAATAGAAAAACATGCCTGACAGTTTTCTACACAGTGATATCGCTATAAGGAAATGTTCTTGAACATTGCACTTAACTGGATGTCTGATAAATGCATCACACGTGGCAGACTACAGTAAAGAAACCACTGCCGTAAGAAGTCAGGGGTGTGACATGACAGTTACAGGAGTGGTATGAAATATGACTCTTATTAAAGAGGGATTTGACATCAAACTGCTGCTACAAAATCTTCGCAGGGGAATTATGCAATTTTACAAGCACTTTAGAAAAAACAACTCATTTCAAGAAGTACACTCATAGTTTGTTTTTAAGGTGTGTGGCATGGGTTATACCAGAGATAATACTTAAATAGAGAGGTCATGCAATAACTGGATCACTCAACAGGTGTGATGTTTGCTGAGCAGCAAAAAGGTATTCGGTGTACGAGCTACTTTGAACATGCTCTTTGTCTGTGAAGGTCAGTGCTGTGATATTGACTTTATCAGCGGATGTTCTTCCTAGAGCAGAAACAGGAACAATGGGTCTTTGGTCACACAGAAAAGTTAAATAAATCGAATAACCCAAGGAAATGTTGTATTTGCTTTTAGCTGTCTTTACTGAAATCGAAATGATACTTTTAGGGCCATGCTTAGGTCATAAATTGGTTTTGTGAGATGCCTTTTTTAGAATTGCGTTGACATTGTTGCTGAGATTTAGTCTCATGAAAGCTCTTCAGTGCAGCCTGGCAATTACATGACTTTGGTTAAAGCCGTTGCGTGAGCCTGATAATTCGGTACAATGCCACAGGTATTTCAGTTCACTCTGAGGTGACCTTTACAATGGATACTTTAGACACAAGTCTGAACAGCAACTTGTAATTGCTCTTTGTAATGACTTGTAATGACCTGTCTGAGATGTTCTGTGTGAAAAATTGCAGCCTTTAGTCACTATAGATTTGTAGTGTTTGAAAAAAAGGGAATACTCAGTTTATTTTTAGCAGAGTTTGAAACGGCAACCTGCTATTTTCATCACTAGTTTAAAGTATAATTTGTGACTCAGTGATGTGAAAGTCCTACTCTCAGTTGGTAAAATTAGTAAAAAAAGCATTTTTTTTTCACCTGGATTCTTCATAGCCCTGATATAAATGGCACACGTAAAAATTGTGTGGTTTTTCAAATAGTGATTAACGCATGTTCTTATTTCACAACATTCACAGATGTTTGGCTGTGGTGCGGTGGCCCAAATGGTACTAAGTGGAGAAAGTCATGGTCGCTTTCTCTCTGTAAACCTTGCTTTTGGTTTTGCTGCTACCCTTGGAATCTTGGTTTGTGGCCAGGTGTCAGGTTGGCAAACTCCTCTAAAATTGCATCCTAAGCTGTTGGACTGAGTTTTTATAAAACATTCATTGTGGATGATCTTATGGGATGACTGATGGGATATGTTCTTGTTTTTTCTTTTTTTAGGCGGACATTTAAATCCAGCAGTTACATTTGCTCTCTGCCTCTTGGGAAGAGAAAAATGGAGAAAGTTCCCTGTGTACTTCATGTTCCAAACAATTGGAGCATTCTTTGGTGCCGCAATCATCTTTGCTGAATACCATGGTACATGTTATGTAATATTAATGCTCTTTCTTGTCGAAAGTGTATATTATGTTTCTTCTTTTTGACACTTATTTTTTTATATTTTAGATGCAATGTATGATTATGCTGGAGAAAAAAACGAGTTGCTCGTAACTGGGGAAAATGCCACTGCTGGCATTTTTGCTACTTACCCAAACCCACATCTCACCATCTTGAATGGCTTTTTTGACCAGGTCAGTAACTGCAAGCTTGTAACTAATCTCTCATTAAAACCAACAAACCCATGCTCTGCAACTGAGAAATGGCATTTGTTGGTCTGATATATAATTTTGTTTCGCAGAGCCTTTAAATATTACATTTGTATTAGTAAATATTAAATATAAATTAAATAGTTTTATATAATAAAATGAATATAATAATATTTATTTGTATAGTTTTTATTTACAGGGCACGGTTATGAAATAGCATATCTTTTGAAAGAACACAAAACTTTTGTGTTCCCTTTAGAAACTTTGCATTTGGTTCCCAAAACTATGTTTCAGTGCTTTTGCAAGTGCATGCAAAAGCAATTTTTTTCTCTGAAGAACTGAAACATTTTTGGATTGAACGCAATGTTTATCTTAATTTGTAAGAAATGTATTATATTTCTTATCTTTATATTTACATCTATGAAATATAACCATCTTCACAGGTGATAGGCACAGCATCTCTGATTGTCTGCATCCTGGCCATTGTGGACCCCTACAACAACACAGTCCCCCAAGGTCTTGAAGCCTTCACGGTGGGATTCAGTGTCCTTATCATTGGACTCTCCATGGGCTTCAATTCTGGTTATGCAGTCAACCCAGCTAGGGATTTCGGGCCTCGTCTTTTCACTGCCATGGCTGGTTGGGGTAGTGAAGTCTTCACGTAAGTCTTTACATTTAATTCCCATAACATTAACTAATTAGGTACATCATGAACCAACTCGAGCTGATCTGCATTTGTCAGTGAGTAAAAACTTACAAGTGTTTCTCCTCTGGTTTGCAACAGTACCAGGGAGTGTTGGTTTTTGGTGCCATTCTTCGCCCCCTTCCTGGGATCCATTATTGGTGCGATTGTGTACCAGCTGATGGTGGGGTGGCATGTGGAGGGAGAAGTACGGGACAATAAGAATAAAGCTAGGGAAGAGTCTTTGAAACTTAATGACATTACCAGCAAGGAGTGATCTACGTGATCTCCATAAGCTCTCTGCACAGTAAATCTCCACATAAACACATAAAATCTGCTTATTAGTCTCTGAGTTCAATAAATATGTCTTGTTCCACACAAGACTCCCTCTTCTCTTTCAGAGGGGATTCTGCTAGCCTTGCAGACCATCAAATAGACTTAAAATAAAATGCTGCAAATTTCAAGATTACAGTTTTCTTAATTGTTCCATCAGATATTTTTGTTTTTTTTTCTTTAGCATGATTCAGATTTTTTTCTTCAGCATGATTCAGATTTTTTTCTTCACACATCCTCCAGATTCCTCCATTAAGGGAAAAAGGTGTTTCTTCAGCAACACGAATTATATTAATTCACTGTTTTTTAAACTTACTAAAGATGTAGTGTAGCACCTATCAACATTTACACTGCTGACATTTGTACTACTGTTATCCAAATATGTTGCCATTCCTGTTGAGAAAGTTGAGCAGTTCTACCAAAAAATAGCTACAATACTTTCGTATTGTCATCTCCATTTAAAGCAGTTTTTTTTTCTATTACATAGCAGGAATTACAACTTAACAAGTACGCATTAAAAAAAAAAGTGTAAAAAATAGTGTAGTAATCCTGCAATTGTATAGCATTACAGTCTTTAGACTAGTTTCATTTCATCCTCTCATGTATCTGTTAATGTCATAACCATTTTAATTTTGTAATTGAATGTTTTGAAGCAATGGATTGTTATCCTAATAAAGGTTTCATTATATTTTTTAAGAAGTCTCACAATATGTGATTTGATGTTTTGTCATTTTTATGTTGTTTACCCGAAACCACCCTTGCTGCCTCTTTGTCGTGTTAAGGATGTGGACATTCATGAAATCCTCCAGGGTTGTAATCCATTTGTAGTGGAATTCAATATATACCAAAGCCATTCATTATCAAAAACAGCACAAGATGAATGAAACAAGTCTAATTAAGGCCTTATGAAACAATAGGTGTGGACTACTGGAGGCTTAAATTTAAGTAAGAACATTTACAGTCTCTCTCAGGTTCACATTCAATCATATTAATATTGGGAGAAAACCTGGGTGTGTGCATGTTCAAATATAATACATTTCACCATCTAGAGAGGGAAACCAAACTTTAAAAGGGAGTTAATACAATTACTTCAACCAAGCCACAACACGCCAGGTTAAAGTTCTCTGAACTCAATTATAATATTTGTTATCCCTGATCAGTGTTGGGCAGTTACTAGTTACTGTAATAATATTACTTTTTGCAGTAACTAGTAGTGTAACTAATTACTAATAATATTTCAGAAAAATATTACAGTTACCATCAATAAAACAGCTAGTTACTTTTGATGTCTCAACCCCTACTGATTTGAAATCCAACAATCCAATAATTCCTAGATTTATTTTCATAATTTTCACGACTTGCACATGCACATGAAGTCACCAGTGCACCAGGAAAGCTTGGAATATGGAAAAGCTTATATTCAGGGGATGGAAATATTGCCATTACACTGATTTTGTCATGAGAAAAGGTGCTCTGAACACAGATGTGTAAGTTGTGGTATTACTTTACTCTGGCATTACATGGCTTGCCCACCCACATCCCTCTGATACCGATATAAATTATATTACTATAATTAAATATCTTATGAAATTATGTGATTTCTTTTGATAAAATACTTCATGAAATATAATCATATATGGGTAACCGAGAAATTAAAGCTACAATTAGCTTCAAGCTAGACATGACAATTAATACAACACTTTTACTTAAAAGTCACTATCAATCACCATTGAGTGTTTGTAAAAACTTCTGACTGCGATCCAATGTAGGTTTTGGTCAAATGATGAGGCAGAAATATATTGTTAGTAAAATTTTAGAAGAATTTTATGGGAAAGATACACAATTACAACTTCTGTGGGGCATGAAGGAAAAATAATGTAACTAGTAGTGTAACTAATCAATTACTGTTGCCAGATAGTAATAAGTAAAGTAATAATATTACTTTTGAAAGGAGTAACTAGTAACGAGTAATAAATTACATTTTTGGAGTAACGAGCCCAACACTGTCCCTGATTTATTTCCCATAACCCTACGAAAAACAAATTGTTGCTAACAACAGTGTTGTTGACAGAGCAATGACTCACTGTTGTTACATTTTTAAAACCAATTACAAAACAAAGAAAGACCAGCCTCCTCTACACATAAACCAGTACATTTAATTCAAGCTTGCAGATTGATGATTTGGCAAGAAATCAAGTCTTCAGTGTCACATGATCCTTCAGAAACCATTCTAACATGCAGATTTGGTGCTCAAGATACATTTCTTATTATCAGTGTTAAAAACAGTTGTGCTGCTTCACATTTTAGGGAAACTTTGATATGTTTTTCAGGATGCTGTAATGAATAGAAAGTTTAGAATGGACAGCACTTATTTGAGATTTTTGTAGCAAAGTGTCAGGATTATGGAACTGCTTTGTGTGTGTTTTCTCCCTCATGTGCCCACATTTGGTCGTTCCTGTTTCTGTCCTAGTTGTCTCATTATTAGTTGATTCCCCTCAGTTGTCATTCCCTCGTTTAGTATAGTATTTAGAGTGTAGTCTGCCCCATGTTTTCTTGTCGGGTCTTATATGTCTTGGAGTTGTGCTACGTGTGTGTGTTCCTGCCTGCCCTGTGTTACCCCTTCTGAGGATTATTAGAGACTGTTGTTTACGTTTACTTCACGTCTCCTCATTCCTCGCTCCTCACAGTAGGAATCGTGACAGAAGACCCGACCTACATACAGTATTACTGCATGTTCCCCCTCCATTTTATTTCTCCATTTTACCCAGTGTTTTTTGTTTCCGTTGTTCCACATGGATCCCCTCGCCTGCCCTGGATACCTCCTCCTCCTGCTGGAGCAGGGGAGAGATCGCTTGAGGGCCATACCAGACTGTTCCTGGTCCTCGCGAGTCTCACCAGCTACCCGGACGACACGCTCTGTGCATTCTACGACGCCAGTTTGAATACCGCGTGCAGAGCGCTGTCGTCCGAGGATGGTCCTTGAGCGAATTTCACCGCCTTTGTGGAGTGGACACTGGTAAGAAACGGATCTCTGTTCCCCATCTGTTCCCAGGAGAATCTTGCCAGTTCCACTCCCGACCCAGTGCCCAGCCCACCATCTTCCCGCTGCGTGGAGTGCACGCCCAAGCCCACCGATGACAGAGGGCTCGAGCCCGCCGCGACCAACGAGCCATCGCCACACGGAGCGACAGAGCTGAGGATCACCGCGGTGCCAGATCTGCGTTTACCATCAGGCCATGTGCGAGAGCCGGCTACCACGCCTGCCACGAGGGAGAAAGCCGTGACCAGTGAGATCGCGGAGAGGAGCTCCGCCCACTGCACCAGGGCTGAGGGTGAGCTGATTTTGGATCTGGGTGAATGGAAAGCGGAAGGAGACCTTATTGACTTATATGCCGACCTGCCCCCTCTCCTCCCTCCTTGGTCGGAGCCCTCTGTCACTCCTGTTCGAACGTCCTGCCCAGAGGGGGCTCCAGTTTCCCTGTCACCCCCAGAGAGGGCTCCTGATTCAGAGTTTAGCCCTGAACACCCGGAGGCTCACAAATGCCTGCCCACCGGCCCGCTCCTGCCTCCTCCACTGCTGTCGTCTGGCAGCCCCTCTGCTCACCCTCAGCCCACCATCAGTACGGTGTGAGCTCCGCGGGTCTGCCATCCTCCATCGTCACCGTGGCTGGAGTATCCCTGGTCTCCGCCTCCAGCCTCTGAGTCCTGGACTCCGCCTCGGCCCGTCGACCCAGCGGCTCCACCATGGCTCCTAGCTCCCTCCTCTCCGCCGTGACCCATCTGTCCACTGGCTCTGCCGGGTTCCCTCATCTCTCCGGCTCCGCCTTGGTCTGTCGTCGACCATCCGTCGCCTCGGGACTCCACTCCTCCGGCTTCGCCTCGTCCCTTCGTCCCTCTGGCTCTGTCAGGCTCCTCCATCCCTTCGGCTCCACCTGGGTCTTCTGTCGCTCCGGCTCCACCACGGCCTTCTGGATCCCTGCCTCTGTATCGGTCACCTGAGCCATCTGCTCCGCCTTGGACCTCCAGATCCTCCCCGCCGCTCTGGCTCATCGGCTCTCCATCTCCGCCTCGGGCTCCTCCGCCACCTGCTTCTCCGCCATTGGTCGGCCCCCTGGAGTCGTCAGCCCTTCCTCCTCCATGGCTCTTCCCTCCGTCGGCTCCACCGTGGGTCGCCATCATGGCTGTGGCCTGGGTCCTGCTTGGCTCCTCCTGCTCCAAGCCCCTCCTGTCTCCTCCCTGGCTCCTCCCTCCTGCATCACCTCCCTGGACTCTGTCTGTCGGCCCCATCCCGGGTGTCCGTCCTCCTCCTGAGCCTCCTCCCACCCGTCCCTCCCCATGTTGTATCTAAGGTGCGAGGACACGCCTTCCGGGAGGGGGCAATATGTCAGGATTGACCAGAGCTTGAAATTAACTTTTTCACTCATCAGCCAATTTGGCTACTAAATTTTTAAGTTACCGGCCATTCATAATTTCTACTAGCCAAAAA
>NW_015655464.1:478156-481118 GCF_001515625.1 Sinocyclocheilus rhinocerous
GGATGAGGACTGTTTCCTGAACCAGTAGCCTAATGCGTCTGTGGCATAAAGGCTGTTTCTATAAAGTTGGGCAGTTCCAACTTTGCAAGGACAGTCTGGTGCTTCTGACTCACACCCTGTAAGTACGTTTTTTGTATTAAAATAATTTGCCAATGATGATTCAAACGTGAGTTTTGAGCAGTGTAGAGTAGGCTTGTTGTTTGTTGTTTATTCGATCACAAATGCAGACATGGTTTTATATTTACGCAGTGCTATACGCAACGCAACGCGTAAAAAGACAGTATAAGGCGGGGCTTAGAGGAGAAACAATAATGTACATTATATGGAAAATAATGTGTTTTTTGAACCTTAAACCACATAAACACATTTCATTACACCAAATACACAACATAATGTTCTTTTTAGCAACGTCATATGACCCCTTTAAACAAATGAAAAGATACTTTAAATGTGAAATTAAAACCGCCAGTAGGTGGCAGCAAGTCATTGTAAAGTGAGTCATTGCGATTGAACCGAATCATTTAAATGGTTGATTCATTCAGGAAGGAAACAATGTCATGTTGCTCAGAGACGCAAAACAGTACTGTGGCTGTGTTTGGAATGTTTTTGTTGGTGAAATAGCGCAGAAATAGCGGAAATAGCGCAAAAACAGCCAATATGTTATCTAAAACGTAAGTCTCTTGATATTAACTTATTGTTTATTGAACTGCTGTATAAAATCAGTATCACATTTGTAACCATGCTGATTTTTTTAAAGAAAAAACGGCACTCTTCGTTTAATATTGATTAACTATATGAATTGATATAAATATATACATTTTCTGCCCCCTTATCTTGAATTATGTGATCATTCTTAATGCATATTAATAGACTGAACCATGCAGTGAAAGAACGCACTCTAAATGCGCACGCGCACAAAAAGCCTGTGTTGGTCAAACTACCAGACTTCATCACGTCGCGTATGCGTGCCTCTGTAGCAGGGGCGGATCTACTCCAGAATTATCACAGAATAAAATATAAATGTAAGCAGTGTGTCATGTGCTACTTTTCAGCCGCGGCGATGACAGAGTAACGCAAAATAATGGCAAAAACACGTCTTTTAATCAACTGTGCAGGATGGTTGCACGCGCACGCAGCGTGCCAGTGTGGTCGGCTTCATTAATAAATGACTCTTATGAACCGGATCTTTTTGACTCAAAACCACAAAGCGCGGCCCAGTTCTCTAACGAATTGTTTTTACATTTGTTCGTGAATCAGATAATTACAGCTTTTCAGGTAACTCAGAAGTCCTCTGAGAAATCTAATCCCGTCCGGATATGTCTGAGATTCATCGCGTAATTGTTTGGTGATCCGATTCTCCGACCGCTCGCTCCACTTTCATCATGGATATAAGTCGTAACAATAACATGAAATCAATAAGAAGATGCCGATCACGGAAACTAATAGCAGAGTTAGGTAAGAATCTAGTCGTATTGCAGTTTTCTCGATTGATAATATGATTTTAGTTGGCACTTTTTTCCCCAAACCATTAATTCAGTTTTCAAAACAAAGACACATTTCTCAAAAAGTTAAACAATAAGTTAAACATTAGGTAGCAAAACTGATGACACACCAATCATAATCTCTGCATCCTAACAACAGAGAGAGGAGAGAGCTGAGCCAATCATCTACAGGGGTTTTATACTTACACATACAGTATAATTACAGTACAGTACCAGTAGGGTGATATCAGGCAAATTGGTCCATCAGAAAAAATGGGCCATTTAAGGTTTGAGTGTCTAATCTCTTTAAAAGTTAACAGCCAATGACTGCAAAGAATTTCAAACTGTTGCCATAACAGTACTTGACATTTAGCAAATGATTTTATTGGTCTGAGGTTGCTCAGGGGTGAGGGGCAATGCCTAATTTTGAGACCGAGCCAGAAAAAAGCAAGATGAGTGGCCTCACATATCCCATCTTACTTCTCAATAATAAGGTTGATAAATCAATAAAAAAACAAATGCACATTTAGAAATAATGATTCATAACCCATGTTTTGATGACCTCTGTGAGATAAAATGCTGATTTTGCTAAATAATCCAGATTTTTATATTTTAAAAAAGCATTTTTAGTTACTGGCCCAATTTACCTCAATGTGTTAAGATAAAATGAGCCACTAATTTCAGTTAAAATGGGCCACCTTCAGAGTTGAGTTTAAGCAGAAATTCTGGTGGTTCCTTTTATTAAAAATGATTTTTATTATTAATATATTGTATTATTGCATTTGTGACATACTTTTTTCACGTTTTACCTTCTAAATGTGTTTGTATGTGATGTGTGTTTATGTGTGCTCAACTATGTTTGTGTGTGCATGTTAGTGAGGCATGTGTATGTGTACACGCAAACTCACTGAAAAGAGAAAGGGTGAAAGAGACATTTTGATATAGAAGTGATAGGTGTTGAAGTAAAGTAGCCAAAACGAAAGAGGCCCATGAGAAAAAGAGCCAAGCCACCTTCTTACCTTCTCATGAGTCAGGAACACCTTGACTACATAAATACAAAGACAAAAAAGCAACAGAAGGGAAAGCAACCAAGGGGAAAAAAGCAAGGTAAAAAGAACCACAGAGAAGAGAAAGATCCCTGCAAGCTTTGCCATTCCCAGTCTACGGCGACCCCAGAGATACAAAGGCTACTGAGGACTGGGTGTGCTGTGAGCACTAGTGCCTAGTTTCATGAGTGCTAGAATGTCATTTTTGATGACGACGGCTTTATTTGTCAAGACTGTTTTTGAAAAACCTCCAGATCACACACACACACACACACACACACACAAGTTGTTCAGGTTATTGTTACATTTTTCATGAAATTTATGTTTTATTGATGAAATTGATTGAAAGGTCTGAGTGTCATACCTCTTCTCTTTGAAATTATTTGCAGTCATTGGCTGTTAACTTTTAAACTAACTCCATAACACTACTTGTTA
>NW_015655464.1:481581-482558 GCF_001515625.1 Sinocyclocheilus rhinocerous
GATCAGCCGGCCCATTTTACCTGAACACTGCTATCTCAAAAAATGTGGGGCAGCTAATGTTTCAAAACCTGTAGGGCCTGAACAATTATATTTTATTACATCAATTCAACACAAAAACATTAAAAACAGTCCTTATTAATCATAAGAACACAGTTAAATGTCATACATGGGTTTTTTGTTAGTGTCCCAAGCGATTAACCAAAAGGTGGCCCAATTTACCTGATATCACCCTACATTAGATAATGGAAATTTCATTATTCCATATGCACAGTAAACTGTAGCACATGTTGTACACCTTGAAGCGTGAGACTGTCAAATTTTATTTGTAACCATTTTTATGTGTACTGCATTTTTGCAGATCTGAGAAATGGCTGCCTAGAAATATAGCTAGTCTTGTGTCAGGAGACTAAGAAACTGCTATAGTACTGTATACTGTAATGAAATTTGGCCAAATGTGCAGAGGATGCTAAATTGACTTTTTTTAATTTTATTTTTTACTGTACTGTATTGTGGTGCAAGCCAAGTTCATACAATTCTTTGGTATGTGAACTTATCTAGTGTTTTTCATCTACTGCAAGATTACTTTACAGTAGTAAAATGAAAATGATTTTTTCCCAAAAGTTCATTGCTGAATTATACATCTGTATCTGTAATTTAATTGATGTATGCTGTAATAGACATTGAGCTGCAAAAATAATTCCTGAATCCTAGTAAGAGTTTTTTGTTACAGTGTTATTGATCTCAGTGTTCACTGGGCAGGAAAGTCATCTGTGTATTTGAATTGTGTGTAAGCATTTACAGTTTTTTTTTCAACCGCTTACACACACAATCTTTCCTTGTCACACAATTTCTGAAAGCTGACACTCAAACACCAGAAGCACACACCAAATCCGCAAAACCATACACTAGTTCTCTGCCTTTGACTCCGTTTTCAATTTCATAAAACACTTTTTGCAAAACACAACACACAATTCTCT
>NW_015655464.1:483930-484946 GCF_001515625.1 Sinocyclocheilus rhinocerous
ATATAGCTAGTCTTGTGTCAGGAGACCAAGAAACTGCTATAGTACTGTATACTGTAATGAAATTTGGCCAAATGTGCAGAGGATGCTAAATTGACTTTTTTTAATTTTATTTTTTACTGTACTGTATTGTGGTGCAAGCCAAGTTCATACAATTCTTTGGTATGTGAACTTATCTAGTGTTTTTCATCTACTGCAAGATTACTTTACAGTAGTAAAATGAAAATGATTTTTCCCCAAAAGTTCATTGCTGAATTATACATCTGTATCTGTAATTTAATTGATGTATGCTGTAATAGACATTGAGCTGCAAAAATAATTCCTGAATCCTAGTAAGAGTTTTTTGTTACAGTTTATTGATCTCAGTGTTCACTCGGCAGGAAAGTCATCTGTTTATTTAAATTGTGTAAGCATTTACAGTCTTTTTCAACTGCTTACACACAAAATCTTTACTTGTCACACAATTTCTGAAACCTGACACTCAAACACCAGAAGCACACACCAAATCTGCAAAACCATACACTAATTCTCGGCCTTTGACTCAGTTTTCAATTTCATAAAACACAATTTTTGCAAAACACAACACACAATTCTCTATGTAACACACAAAAATCATCTAACAGGAATTAATATTATGGCAAGAGTGTTTGCAAATGTTTGCTTTTGAGATGTGTTTGTGATATTTTAAATGCAGTGCTTCATTTTGCAAGAGATGTGAGGCATTTTGCATTTGCAATTCTTGGATTTGTGTCTAAAGTTTTGAAAAAAAGAGGCAAAGTTTTGAAAAAATGTGTGTAAGCAGTTGTAAAAACCTGTAAGAAAAACTGTAATAACTAGATTGAAAATTTTGAAAGACAAATTTATGCTGGCTTGTCTTAAAGTCTTGTTTAAAAAACGTAAATGGTTTGGTCGGTTAGACGTTTGCTAAAGTGTTGCTAGTTGGTTGCTAGGATATTCTGGGTGGTTGCTAGGCTCTAGCTATGCAGTTGCTGGGGTGTTGCTAGAGTATATGGTTGATA
>NW_015655464.1:485743-490457 GCF_001515625.1 Sinocyclocheilus rhinocerous
AATTTTAATAGAACCGCATGTCTTCTTTAGTGATACAAGCCCAGAAACATTTAGAACCTTTTGAAGTTTTTTACGTTGTGTATTGACTTGGTGCAATGATGGATATCAAATGTTATTTATTTTTCATTTTAAACAGTATAGATGATTACTTAATGGTAATACAATATTTGTGAACACAACTGTGTATGTCAGACCATAAATCCCCAAAAGCTATGCATGGGGGCTTGCTGTGGTGTTGCCACCCCTTTGCCACCCTAAACATTATTTTCGAGATCCGCCCTTGCACTATAGGTGTGTTTTGTTTGGTTTTTGCAATATACTCGATAATGTCATGATGTCTCACGAGTTCAGTATTTGTGCTAAACCTGCGCAGATTTGGCTTGCATGAACTTCCCCAAGAAATTAATGAGTGAACATAACCGTATGCAAAGTAACCCGCCAAATTGGCTAGTGATTTGACAGCGTTACCCGCCACGGGTTGGCGGGTGTTAATTTCAAACCCTGGGATTGACAAGTCAGATATATCAGGAAACCAGCTCAGCTGGCTCACATTGCACACCTTCACAAAGCCCTCTTTTCAGGAAATATGACTTCCTTGGCCATTGCATCCAGTTTTTCACCCTTGCGGTACATTACCACAGACTGCTTCTCTGTGCCTGATGCTCTTTCAGTACCAGTTCTCATTTTTCAGTGAAAAGGACCACTTCCACACGACAGCTCTTGTCCTAATTTCCACTCAGTGTGGGAAACAAGTTGAACAAGTACCATGAAAAAAACCCATGCCCATGTTTAGACTCTGTGAAGCTTATCTCAGTGCAAAGGTATCCAGCTCTGGCTTAGACCCCACACACCTGCATGGAGGTCTCCGAGCATGTGTTTCATTTTTAACTTGAGTTTAGGTAACGCATGCCAGCTTTAATGAGGTGTGAAATCTGCATTTATTTCAGTTTTTGTTTGCACTGTTTGGATTGTTTTATGAACATTTTGCTTGATAACATTAAGTATTGTGCTTGGGTGTGGAGTTCTTATGTAAACAGGAATCTACTGAGTAATTACAGCATGTGTCCTCGTCTGATTCATTTTCCCATGCACAAAATTATTGCAGCAGTGACATGAATTTTCCTCGATGGCTTGCATGGAAAATTCTAAGAGAAGGATTTTCACAGTGTTGGTTTCTAGATTGGAAAAAAAAAATCATCTGTAAATTATCTCCTTTGTGTAGCACCTAAGCACTGTTTAGTAACCTAAGAGGTCAGACGGCATAGCATTCAGCTAAGAATGTGAGTGGTTTTAATAAAAACGCCCTATGGGATGACGCCTTTTGTTTTTTTCTGTGCAGAAACCTGTATGTACCTGAAAATCATCTTGAAAGACTTGACTGTTGTAGCTATAAACATTGGCCTCAGCACCACATGTGATGTCCAAAAGAACATTATGTCTTTTCATCTTTACACTAAGCAATATGTGTGTAGTTTGTAGATTTACAACGGATTCTTTTTTTATTTGTTAGCCAAATGTTTTTTTAGAGTGTATCTCTACAATATTGTCAAATGAACATGATCTCTATGGGCAAAATGTGCAGGTCATGAAGACAGTAGCGCAAATCCGTGAATGAATGTTCCGAAGTGAAAAACTTCAACGGAATAAAGTTTAATGGAATTTAATTTAATTAAAGTTGAATAAACTTCAACTTTACTGTTCAGTGCACTGATGTCAGACTCATTTTGGATAATAAAGTTTATTGTTAAATTGTTAAATGCCCTGCCTCCATTACATATCTCTGTCACGTCATTATAATGGACACACGAATGGGAAAGTGTCCAAACTTTTGACTGGTATTGTACTATAATATACACAAAGAATATCGGCCTTTTTTTTACTCCCTAATATCGGTATCGGCCCCAAAAAAACCCATATCGGTCGGGCTCTAGTCATGATTTAGTCGCACTCTTTGAGATCCACAAGTACTTGTAAAGCACATTCCCAAGTTTACTATGTTGTTTCCTGTTTTGATGCACCAAAAGTGCCCAAAGACATGCTTTTTAAAGGGTCACTGGGTCTTTTGCTGGGAGCTAAAACATCACAGCACCCAGATACCTTTAAGATGTTGCCCATATGTGATAAAACAGGCTGAGAGGAATCCATACTGATGAAACTTTTTCAGATGTTTTCCAAAGAAATTGCGATCAGACCGTAAAACTTGTACCTGATTTTAAATCTCTGGTGTTTTATTTTTAGCCGGGTTGCTCTGGAATTTTTCAGTAGCTGATTAAAACATCAATACCTTGCTTGAAAAAGACAATATAGCATACTGTAGCAAATCATGATTGAAATTATGTGAATTATATCACATTCCATGCAGGATACTTAAAGGATAAAATTTTTTTTCATGTATAGGCATTTGAGAGTGCACAACCCCTGAGTACCATACAAAAAGAAAAAACAGAATTCAGTTATAACTTGTCAACATGCCCTTAATTAATTTTTTTAATCTTCGATTACATTACAGTTATTTTAACAAACCAAGTCGGACTATCATAAGCCTTACATTGGCTTTTCAGATTTTGTGACCTCAACTTGGTGGAATCTATTGTGACAGTGAATTGCACAATGAATCTTTTTTTTTTTTATGACCTTTTGTGCTCTTCCACAAACAATCACCTATTCTTATTTCAGAGTTCCTGTAAAAAAATGTGTGAGAAAAGATTGTGATCTTTAATCAGGAAACCACAAATCACAATTTTCCTTCAGAGACATGTTTTAAGATGTACTTCTGCAATCTGTACAAACTAACAGAGCATCATTTAGATGTTCTGCACAGAGTGTCTTGCCAATTTGAGTTTCATTCAGGGACTTTAGTCTCATTTAGCAGATCTTTTGTCAGGTATCATCTAGTTTATCTTTTCATCCTTCATTTTTTTCAGCTTCCTGATGCATTTGTATGAAGCAAGATACGTGCAGTTGCTGCACATGACCATTATGACTAATTTCCATAACTGTATGCTTGTAGATCAGAAAAGGTGATGATCAGAGATACAAACACACATCCAATGGAAAGAGGGCGACAGTAACAGATAGGAATTCAATCACGCTCTTTCGGGTGGGGACATCCTCTATTATCTAGATAGATGTCCTATGGGAGAGCTTCTACTTATATACAAAGGCAATTACAAACAATTTCTTTGGTCCTATCTCATGTAATGTAAATGATACCTATACTGCATGTGTGAGAGCAGAGAGAGCTTGTGCTCCATGTTTGATTGTACATTTTTTTTATTGTTTATGACTGTTATGTTAGGGACAATTGTAACAGGGACTAAACACTCAGATGTAGCTGTTGCCTATGGCTTATTTGCATAGAACACAATACATCTAAAGCAATGATAACAGAGCAATGCAGATGTAATATACATTCATTGGTATGAAATGCTGTAAATTTTAAGTTACTTTATCTCTGGAATGTATCCGAGTATGTCATTATGCCACAATGACCTCAAGGGCTGGCAAAGATATTCATTTCGTAATGCACATTTTGAACAAATTGGGTGAACCATTTGGCGCGTTGAACCATTGGCCATAGGCGCATTGGATTTGAAGGGACGCTACACAGAGAGATCGATGTATGACATCAAAGTACCGCGAGAGCGATTCAAAAGCCGTCTGCTCTCTGTAGCTCTTGTGGTACTTTGATGTCACACACACCGATCGATCTGATGGTCGGTGTGTTCCAAACGGGATATATCGCCCTCCGAAGGGCACTTCGGAGTGAAAACAATCATGGCCCCCATATTGAAGGGTCGATCCAAACCGAAGTGCTCAATTACACGCACAGCCGCACACACATGAAGCACGCGAACACCGAACTGAATCCGCTTCTGAATCCTCTGAACAGACACATACACATAGAATTATGACAAAAATACCCATCTCGACAATCATTCCGGTAAACGCAGTCAGTTATGTCTCAAGTGAATGAAAACAGCTAAGAAAGAAATCGGATGTGATGTGTATCATTATATCGGATCCGTGCATCAGGTCTTAAAGGGACAGCGGCCTATAAATACTGCTGCTGTCATTAATGATCATCAAACAACAAAACAGCTGTGATAAAAATCTATATTTAATTTATACAGTGAACACTATGCAGTGTTATTTTCCCTAATTATTACATTTCTGTATTTGAATACTACCAACCTTATTTTATTTGTAACATATTCTGATTTTTACTGTTGTCTCTTTAATCATGTTTAAACTTTCTTAGTTAATCTAGTAGTATTTGCTGTGGTATCTGTGGTATCATTCGCTTTAAGTAATAAATGGAAAGCAAGTTAAATTGAAATATTTTTCTTTTCTTGCTGATCCGAAAAATGATCCGATCCGTGGGTCAAAAACCGTAATGTGATCCGAACCGTGAGATTTGTGATCCGTTGAACCACTACCAGTACTACCACCTTTGTGACATACACGTAACATGCATCATACCTGTTTGTGAAATGATAGCCAGGCGGGAGGTGTATGTGGGGATGAAGCGGAGGAAAAGGGGATCCACGTGGACCTGCAGTGGGGTGATGGCCCTCATCATGCGCAGATCGTACACCATGAGGAACCGGTCACATGACAGTCCATTCAGGCCACGGCTCGAGAAGCCACATGCCGCCAACAGGTTACCGTGCACGTCAAAATCAGACAGGCTGCCAGAGAACGCGTCAAATTC
>NW_015655464.1:492054-492505 GCF_001515625.1 Sinocyclocheilus rhinocerous
CTGGCCACTTCAAAGGGCCCTTCGGAATGAAGGATTTCGAAGGGTACAACTGATGGACACTTCGGGCTCCCATGAGCATTTGCGCAGATTCTTTGCATGATGACGGCGCCTCCGTGTGGGCACGTGATGATGACGCAGAAGGGCACTTCAAGTAACAGTTGTTTGGTCCCCTACACCCTTCAACCCTTGGAAGCTCTCACTCCGGAGGGTAAACCCTTTAAAGGGATTAGGGCATATGGATGATCCCTTCCGAATGGAACGCAGGGGGTGATAATGATTCAATGGACCATTCATAAAGAACCATTTACTTCACTCCTGAACAGGGCCGGATTTACCTCTTTTCGTGACATAGGCAAAACACATTTTTGGGCCCCCCTTCCCTATTAATATAATAGGCCTAATATTACCACCCAAGCAAACAAAAATATTTCTTAATCAGTGAAAACCGTTA
>NW_015655464.1:492529-493201 GCF_001515625.1 Sinocyclocheilus rhinocerous
TTAAACTTTCTTAGTTAATCTAGTAGTATTTGCTGTGGTATCAAAGAAGTACTTCGCTTTAAGTAATAAATGGAAAGCAAGTTAAATTGAAATATTTTTCTTTTCCTGCTGATCCGAAAAATGATCCGATCCGTGGGTCAAAAACCGTAATGTGATCCGTTGAACCACTAATTAATATTGTGTTATTTTAGACACAATGTTGTCTGTTTTGCTTAATTTTGCCAACGAAAATATAAAGACAAAGCAGAACTGTTCGTCTCCGTCTCCGAGCAACACACAGCGGCATTTCATTTCGTAATGCACATTTTGAACAAATTGGGTGAACCATTTGGCGCGTTGAACCATTGGCCATAGGCGCATTGGATTTGAAGGGTATTTCTCTAATAATTGTAACGGCCTGGAGTCACAATCACACATCAATAGTTCAGATGATTTGTTTCAAGACATTTGACATGTTTCCGTCCTGAAATCTCGTGGGTGTTGAACTAGCTAATTTTTTATGCACCTCATCCCAAACCTTCCATTGCAAATTCCAAAACGTCATTTTAAAGCTAATAACAGAGGCTTTAGCCATTGATGTGCAGGCTAACGCAGTTATTAATGCAGTCTAACGCAGTTATTAGAAGAGATTAAGTGCGTGTGAATACTTGCGTCTGTGCGTCTCTCAGCAGT
>NW_015655464.1:493310-493507 GCF_001515625.1 Sinocyclocheilus rhinocerous
CTGCACTGTGTGTGCGTCTGTGAGAGAGACTGGGAGAAAGAAAGCGTTATTTCCGTAGCCTACATAAAAAAGGTAGAAGACATGGAAATACTTTGCCATTTTTTACCCTATTGTTTCTATTGTTTGTTTGCTCAATGTCTTCTGGGGTTTTTGGTTCTTTTACTGTTGTAGATATCCCATAGTATACATAGTATAAC
>NW_015655464.1:495720-496035 GCF_001515625.1 Sinocyclocheilus rhinocerous
CTTCCCTATTAATATAATAGGCCTAATATTACCACCCAAGCAAACAAAAATATTTCTTAATCAGTGAAAACCGTTACAGTGTTTTCTATCGCAAGAAGCGCTTGCGTTCAGTCAATAAAAATCGATTGTAGTTCTTAATTTGTTTGAGAACTCAGAAAGACCGTTCCATATAGGCGTGGCGACGTGGCTACATAACCACTTCGGGAGTGCATTATTTCTCTAATAATTGTAACGGCCTGGAGTCACAATCACACATCAATAGTTCAGATGATTTGTTTCAAGACATTTGACATGTTTCCGTCCTGAAATCTCGTG
>NW_015655464.1:496084-503494 GCF_001515625.1 Sinocyclocheilus rhinocerous
TACTAATAGCGAATCTTTAAGTTGAACTGCTTCAAGAACCTCACTGCTGAGAAATGTAATGCAGCTTTTTAGCTGCGAAACTATTTTATTGATAAATTCGCGGGGAAGCCGCAGCTCTGACAACAAGTTTCTGTCCGCGTCTCCGTGTGTGTGCGCGAGTGCGTGTCTGTCTGTACTGTGTGTACGTCTGTGAGAGAGAACGGGAGAAAGAAAGCGGGATTTCTGTACATAAAAAAGGTTGAAGACATGGAAATAGTTTGTCATTTTTACCCTATTGTTTGTTATATTTATTTGCTCAATGTCTTCTGGGATTTTAGTTCTTTTACTGTTGTAGATATCCCATAGTATAACAAAAATATTATATATCTCTTCATTGTGTTTGGGCCCCCCTGGACGAGCAAGCATAGGCACGTGCCTAGAATGCCTATGCGTAAATCCGGCCCTGCTCCTGAATGAATCAGCCATTTGAATGAATCAAATGACTGAATAAATGATTCGATGACTTAATCATTAAGACATTTACCACCACCTACTGGCAGTTTTAGCTTATTATTTAGAGTATCATTTCATTAAAGAAATAATTTAATATTTCCATAGTAATAATAATTAAATTAATAAAATTAATAAAGGTATAGTTCACCCACCCAAAAATGACTATATATACTGTATATATACAGTATTTGTTGTTACAAATAATGTTAATTATAATAAAACAAAAGCAAACACACACACACAAAATTGATGTAACACATCTGGCACTTCAGTACACACCTGCTCAACATGACTGCTTTCAAAAATCTGTCACACCCTATCACTTGCACAGGCATGTCTTCCATTTCTTGTTGGTTTTCTTATAGTCGCATCTTGTAGAGTTCTGACTATTAATAAAAAATATTACACAACAAAAATTTGTTCTTTGATTGTAAATATTGTCAATTTGCTTATCTGCATAGCAAAACCTTGCTACTAAAACCACTGTAGGAGAGTAGCACTGCATAACAGTGGAATGCAAATGTGAGATTCTTCTGGAGTGTTGTATGCGAATGTGATACTTTTATCTGAATCGCACCTTATATCTCTGTCAGGTGTCTGCTATTGTGTTACAATGGCCTCAAATCCTTTAAAAGACATTTATTTGTACATATTGTTTGTATATAATTTTTAATCAAATATTTATAGTTTAGTTTGTCATTATAAACTTACTGTATGCATGTGTGAAGAAGTGAGAATTTGCAATACCATATGATTGTGATTCTGGCTTTGATTTCCATGCTTGCATGTCAACCTCACATTTTTCCTCTCTCCCACTCAAAATATTTCTGCTTTACACCCTAACAGCACACTTGCACAGACATGTTTTTCATGTCTTGGCTGTCCTCTGAGCATTACAACAGTGTCAAAAGAAACAGGTAAAGTTAGCTTGATGATTATAAATCTGGCAAAACAGTTAAGGAGGTGCCCCTCCACCCCTTTGCAAGTTGCCACAAAGTTTGTATGTCAACAGTACTTTATTGGAAACATTAAATATTACTACATGTAATGCTTACTAATATTGTTTTTTAATACAAATGATTTTCATATATTTTACACTAATTCCTAATCACACTAACAAGACAACTGTCTTCAGGATATAAAAAAACAATTGCAAATATAGGCTTATGTAATTCAAGAATAATCTACTGTTAAACACAATACTTGGTTTAAAAACATTCAGGCTTTCTTTTATACTAAATCAGTGTGTTTGAGAGGCATATTTTGAATGTATTATTGTTTATAACATTACTATTTCTATATTTTACACACACATACAAAGAATGCAGCTTACATAAGCATTCACTGTTAATTATACCGTATCTGTTAAGTTTGATCTGTATTTGACCTGAAGTTACCTTATGACTTTTTGGCAAGGTACCGAATATTGTCTTTGATCAGGACTCAACCTCAGTTTTTCAAAATTCAGCAGAGGGATGGGATTCTGTTTGTAAGAGCACAGTAAACCCAACAGATGTCTGTGATTTTTTTTTAAGATGTTGGATATGTAAGGGATAATGACAGTCACATGAAATATTGATTTAAATTGAAATAATTTTATGGGATAAGTCCTGATTAATATGCTTGTGTTAAAGTTGTGACAATGACTATGTGATTGTATCTTTATTTTCTTGCAATAACTTTATCCCACTCATTCCACGGCTACATATCAAATAAATAAATACATGGAAATTGACCAAGAAATTGGCAGCGATTCCCTGGACAAGGGTCATTATTTAGAAAAAGTATTGCTGAATCACAATTAATTAGTTTGTCTGAATAAAGCCACCAATGTATTTCTGCCAGTTTGCTTGGGAACAATACGCAAGTTACTCAAAGCTTTTTCTTCTATAAGACACCACTTAGTCAGTTAGATATGTTTCAAACAGTGGGGTGACTGTTCCATCTTTCCATTCAACAAGGATCTCACCTCGCTGGATGGAGGGGGATTGAGCAGTTTTCATAGGGTGTCGGGTTAGAGGAGCTCTCTCACTAGGCACCGGGGACCCCGGCAGACTGGCCTCTCCTGTCAGAGTGTAGGATTTAAGCACCACCACAGTCTTCTTCCTCCTGTGCATGAAGACGAAAAATAGATCAGCAACTCATAAAGGGGGGAAACCATGTTGCTGACTCATTCCTTGTTATGAAACCAATCTCAATGCCTGTTCACAGATCAGTTTTACTTCAAGGAATTACATCTGTATTTAGATGCATGAAATTGAATGCTGGCATTGAGAATAAAAAGGTCCTTAAGGTTTATTTACCAAAAATGAGAAACATCTCACCTGTTCTGGTAGATGTTAAGAGTGAGGATCACAAGCCCAAGTAACAGGGCCAAGCTGCTTAGAAGCAACATTGTCATTTTCCAGCCTGTTCCTGTTATTAAACACATTAGAATGTCACAAACTAACATTCTTATTTTGTGTATCAGTTGCTCATTTTTTTACTTATTTTCTGTCATTACAATTTATGAATGTTTCTTTGTCTCGTCAGTCATCACCAAAGATATGGCACCGTGTTTAGGTTTCCTCTCCTCTGCTGCCCTCATGTGGACATACGGCAGACAAACTATTCCAGGATCAGGGGAATGTAGTGTGTTTTAAATATTTGTTTGTTTATACCATATTTCCGGACTGATTTAACAGATAAAACAAATTTAATTTTTTTGAAAACAAAGATGAGCTCTATTCACACTCGCCATAGTCTGTTGTAAATACATTAACAGAAGGTCCGTCCGGCTCTACGCTACTTTGAGGTTCAGCCGATGCCTCTGAAGTCTGTGTTGCTTCAGTGGACTTTATTTTGGAGGTCTGGCCATTATTCCCAGCTTAAGTAAACAAAATAAAGAGATTATAAAGATACAATCATGCAATATATCATAGAAATTATTAGAAGCAGAATAGACATAGTACACAGGGTTCCCACGCTTTTTGACCAATGAATTTTCAACTTTACAGAGATTGCTGGGAAGGATTTACATGTTGTATGTCAGATACCAATCCTTCTAATTAAGATATTTAAATAATTTATTTAAAAAAAAAAAAGACTTAACATTCTGTTACGTTTCCATGACTTTTCAAAATGTTTTGATATTTCCAAGTTTTCCAGTACTGTGGGAACCCTGGTACAAAATGAATGTGACCAGATGAGAAAGTTAAAAACTTTTTTAAAAAGTTAAAAAGAGTTTTAACTGAAGAAGTAGATGAGATGTCATTAATTAGAATGATGGCATGGCAGAATACAACATGAAACACAGACCCATCATTAACGAAGAACTCCTAATCTAACTCTCTTACAATGCCAATAGCGAATTTGAGTGAGGATTCGGGGTCCAGTCGAAAGTGTCTGCTGAGAATCTTGTAACACATTCTGGTCGTGATGTGTGCTATCTGTCTCCTCGCATACCGTTTGATTAGCCAGCGTCCTCCACTTGCTGCCTTTCCCACGATCTCTGGAAAGGAAGACCTTTGAGGAATCGTGACGTACGCTCAGGTGCAGACCCTTGCCGTGTAATGTCAGGAGACCCTTTTTAGAGCAGCTCCAGGTCTGGCCCTCACGATCCTCCTCCTCAGAGCTGCAAGCTTGCAGCCAAATGCTCTCATGCTCCTGGATCTGAGGTGCAGTTAAACATCCTCCCGTCTGTGGGTTGCTGAGGGAGCGTGTCTCAGGGCTCCAGTGCCACTCTTGCAGAGCCAAATCTGCTCTGCACTCTTGCAGGGTTAACCTGCTGCGGACCTGACCATCATTTACTTGTAAACACTTTCTCAGCTCCTCATTCCTGATCATGAGTCCTGTAACATCTACAAGGGAAAGAAGAGATTACTGCAGCTTATTATAATATACATAATCATAGCCTAGGTAAAAAATCATATTGCAAATATACATCAAAATCCTCACAAATAGTACATCTGCTGCTAACAGCACTACACAAACAACTTTACAGATAGAAGCATAAAAGGCAACAGTCTTGATCAAGTTAGAAGACCATCCTTAAATCTGAACATTGTAGCAAAAACATTACATATTTACGAATTAGTACACACAAAAATACATTAGTGGAGCTGTACGGTCTTAAACTGCGACCTGTACTGTAGAAACACCAGAACTCATAATCCTATCACACCTGTTTAATAACAATCGTAATTTCCTACGAAATAGAACTTCTTCAAATCTTAAATTAGGATAAGACAGGACGTTTCTGTAATACAGCCAAGTTAGCGACTAGTCTGTGTACTGACTAATTTTAAGCAACTTTGTTCTACGAGTTTAAACATTAAAATAAAGATATAGATATATTGTTGTTATTTCATATATTAGATACTGATATTGCATGTTCTTTACCTTGAAAAACAAGTGTTGTGAGAACAAAAGTGCAGAACCCTCTCCAAACGACATCCATCACTGCGTGTATGTGGTGCAATAACAACACTAATCATAAAATGTTTGACTTCCAGATTACAGTTATGATCCGTTCTGATAAAGATAGCGAATAAAGTATTATTTCCCAGCACACATGTTATAGCCCTAAAGCAAGGCAGAGAGTGAAGAGCGACAACGTTGATCCACCCGATAGCGGACACTAGCACAACAGATTTTCACTTGAGAGGAGAATGGAAATTTATGGCGCATGAAGCGCAAAAGTGTTCAACGAGTGAGTGTAGAATACTAATTAACAAGAGACGATAAAAGGCAATTAAGTGTTCTGCTATGTTGGGGGAAAGGCAGTAAAACTATGGAAAACAAAACAACCAACCAACCATTGTGCACATTACATAAGATTATTAATGTAAAAGTCGTTTTTTCCCCAACATAATCAAACATTACGGGGAAAGCAATCTGAACGGTAAACTACAGACAGATGTACAAAGAGGAAGATCATTTTATGTGGCTCAGCAATTTGAATGGCATTCCTTTCAAGCTGAGAAAACAGAGCTTCTGTTCTCGTTGCTATGTTGTTTCTAAGTTGGAGTCGACGGAATCAGGCCGTATTTAAAGAGAATGGGAGCGCGGAGGAAAACACTTACAGCATGTTTCCACCTATTTGTGTTTCTATGGTGCTGAAAGTGTAAAATAATGCTACAAAATGCTACTTTTCTAGACTACCAACTGTGCGTTAAACAGTTTGGATAGTCACTGTAAAATGCCACTTTTGAAATGAAAATAAAAGTAGGCCTATGCTCAACCTGAAGATGATTTGTCTTGTACCACTATTGTTATTTTGCTAACTGAATAGATTTATTATGACTGACAGTGAGTAGAGCATTTCTGCACTGGCACTGATAACTGAAAAGTCTCTTCTGCACATCTAGATCTCAGTATAAGTCCAAGACAACTGCCATACAATAGCAGTCAAATGATATGATACATGAGAATATGACATCAAAGTGAGGATATTTCTCTAGAGTAGAACAGAACTTTAAATGATGCTGCAAGAATTGTGTGACAGGTAGACCTTCTACTAATAACCAGTAATGCCATTTACAGTATACTGTACAACATATCCTGCAAACGATAAGTTTTCTTGATGAACGTTTTCACAGAGTCTGAATAGGTTTATACCAATTCAGGTCTTTGTGCATTACATGGTTAACAAGAGATGGCCTGGACTCCATCCTGCCCTCTGCCTCCCTCCCGCTGATGCCCATCTATTTACATATGGGGCCCATGCTCACTGTACTTTCACAAGCCTACACACATCTTTGACCTCTCTGACAGGCCTCTTGTGTACAGTCATTCATTTGTTCCTTTCCCTTGCTGTCTACAAATGCACACATATACTTTGTTGTAAGCAGTTAACAGTGTGCTTATTGTGTGAGGTTGACAATCCTGCATATTGTTACATGTTAACCTTTCCATTTAGTTTTTTTCATTCATTGATTTGTGTTGCGTGATTGTTTTACTGCTTTTATTTTCTTGCCTTATATATATATATAATTTTTTTTTATTCAAGTAAATTCCAGAAAAGAGGACTAAATAAATTTTGCTCAGGTCTTTCAGATTGAGGAAACTTTGTACCTCCCACAGAATGTGAACAATTAGATTTTTATGTCAAAAGAGATTTTGATATCTGATGTAGGATGGTCACAGGCAGCTTCTTGTTTGAAAATGTGCTGCAAAAATTAAAATGAGCATATCTATTTCTTGAATAACTGGTAAACAAATAATATGATTTTGTTTATTTGAAAACCTGCATCTGCATTAAATCCTACTTGGCTTTAGGTCTTCTGATTATCATAGGCCTAATTTTGCCATTTCAGATGCAGATTCTATGCACTTATCCTAAATCATCACCATATCATATTATCTCCTTTAAACCATAATCAAAATTATTATCTAAATGAAAAATCTTTAGTTTTCACTTTACAATCAAGTGTCCATGTTTACAGGGGACCAATGTCAAAAGCAGCCACTGCACCGATTGAACCCATTCAGTTGCAATTAAAACCTATAAAACCACTCAGGTGGTCAGCCTTCAGTAGGGAGGAGCAGGAATCACATATGGCAAGATGTTAAACCCTCTGGTATTGCATATTAAAGTAAATAATAACCATATAACTTTTGAACTTAGAACTTTTGTTTTGGAGTGGGGTATTTATGATATTTAGACCATATTAACCTCTAAATAATACACATTTAAAATTTGTTTTGGCATAAAATTATAAATATATTAGGGCTGTCAAACGATTAATCGTGATTGATCACATTCAAATGTGTGTGTACTGTGTATATTTATTATGTTTATATAAATACACACACACACATACATGTATATATATATATATTTAAAATATTTATATGTGTGTATATATATATATATAATGTAATGTAATGTTATATATATATATATATATATATATATATATATATATATATAACACA